>NW_015160264.1:118981-123347 GCF_001447785.1 Gekko japonicus | reverse complement strand
AGTCACCCAGGACCAAAAGCCTCGGGTGCTCCAACGCCCAGCCAGACACGGCCTCCAGCAGGGACGGCAGGCTACTGGCCGGTGCGTTGGAGCCATCCTTTCTGAGCTAACACAAAAATGTGTGAGCCAGAGGCTAAAAAACTGCTAGCTCACACTAATTCAGTTTAGAGCGAACACTGTAAGGGAGTCTTCCTCTAACTTTAGCAATTCCCCCCACCCCCACCCCCAAGAGCCACTTAAGGAGGAGGGCTTCTTTCGCTGGAGGAACTTCCTTCACCCTAAGGTAACATCTCGTCCCAGGAGTTTCAAAACAATTGAAGTGACCTTATTTTAACGGTAGGATTAACTTGTTATAAATTATTTTTCTCTTGGCACTCATGGTGATGTGCTGTATTCGACCATGTAGTTCTAGAAGTCTGAGGGTACTTGTGGGAGGGGCAGCCAGCACTTCTGCTGATCCCCCCCCCTTGCTGCAGCCTACTGAGGTGGCTGAAATTTTGTTCGTAGCATCTGTAGACCCTCAGGAATGGACTAGGATGGGGAAATAGGGGAAGTCTGCAGTGAGAAAGTGGAATCTATGGAAATTGTTTTTCCCCTCAAGTGCCCTTAAGACTTTGGAAGTCTTAGCCTTCAGGCTGCCATTTTTGCTGTACCATTACTGTGGTGTTTAGTACCTGTCTGTGTACCTGGAATATAGAGCCTTTTTGACCCCAATAGCTTTCTGATATGCTGGGTAGTTTTTAAGACGGGTCATTGCACACAGACTCCAGCTACCTTCTCTGTACAAATCTTTTTTTTGTGCTATAAACAATTTCTTTGAATCAAGCTTAAGGTTTTTTTTTTAAAAAAACCACTTGATATAATTAAACAAGCTCACTTCATCAAGTGGTACTTCTTAGCAGAGGTCGATTTGGTCAGGGGGTGTGGCATATGCTAATGAGTTATGCTAATGAGTTCCCCTAGCTCTTTTTCTACAAAATGACCCCTGCTTCTTAGTGCTTCTCAGTGCTTAGTTCTTGTGGCCCTTTCTTTACGCACTCAGGGAAATGCTGATATCTACTTTGGGGGGTCAGGAAGCTATTGTTCTCCAGGACAGTTTGGCCAGGGATCCTGGAAGGTTGCGTTTTTTTGCCTTCTTCTGGGCACTAAGCAGGGGTCACTAGGCATGGGGGGAGGAGGTATTTGTGAATTTCCTGCATTGTGCAGGGGGTTGGACTAGATGACCCTGGAGGTCCCTTCCAACTCTATGATTCTATGAAAACAGAAATCTTATCTGATTAATCTTCAGCATCCTCTTGCTCAGAGGCATGTTGATCCTGCCACTGTATGTAAGAATCTGAGGTGGAGCATACTTGAAGGAATTTTAAAGCATGGAAATTAACTCTTATTACACTTTAGATTCTGTTTGACAATCTCTTAACCTGCTTTAATGTCTGTTCTGGTCTCACCAAGGGCTAATTTATGCAGAATGAAGGGCCAAACTACACATTGACTTTTTAAAAAGCCAGGCCCAGGTTCCCAAGGGGCTTTCAAGGCAAGTGAGAAGCAGAGGTGGTTTTTGCCATTACCTTCCTCTGCAGAGTCTTCCTTGGTGGTCTCCCTTCCAAGTACTGACCCAGATTCCAAGGTCTGACTATGCCTGCTTCCCTCCCTGGAGGTACTGACAGATGTGTATCAAACACCAGATATAGGTGACAAACAGAGATTGGCTAAGCTTGTTTGTGTGCTCCCAGAGGCCCCTGGCTTGCCCCTCTTGTAAACAGGATGCTGGACTTGCTGGACCTTTGATCTGATCCAGGAAGAATATTCTTATGGTTCTAGACCTCAGAGCTATTTATACATAGTCAAGATGTGGGACAAATTTAGAGTCCAGAGGCACTTTTAAGACCAACAAAGGTTTATTCAAGGCATGAGCTTTTGTGTGGAAAGCACACAGAAAAGCTCATACCTTGAATAAATCTTTTTTTTGGGGGGGGGCCAAGGGGATTTTTTTAATTTGCATTTCTAAAAAACCTACAAAACTACAACGAAAAGGGGAGGGGAAAGTACAAGCTATGGGAGAAAGAAAAAGAAGGCACTAAAAGCCCAAGTGTTGAAGGTTACAAACTGCTTAAAGAAAAGATTTGTTACTCTTAACTATTACTTTCAGACATGAGGAGTATCATCAATCATCGCTTCAGTTGTCGAAACCAGCTTATCAGGCTAGACAGAGAGTAATTCCATAGCTAATTAACAAAGATATAGACCTTGAGAGAGTTTGGCATCTCAGTATACACTTCCCACACACAGATATAACGCTGTGGAGCCAAGGTTCCCTCAGTCTATACAATCACACAGATTTATCCTCTTCCTTCTCTGTTAAATCTTCTTTCACTATCAGCTTCAATATAACAGGCTCTGTCCAATTAATACCGCTTTCCCCAGGACTTTCATTCGCTTTCTTGCTTGTCTTAGATCATAGGGGTCCTTCCTTTTGTTGCTTCCAACACACGCTGGTTAGAGAATCCGACCGTTCACTTTGTAGGCAGATTTTATGAAGTAAGGGTGGCCAAGCCCTTTGCTCCGAAATCACTTTTTAATCTACCTGCAACCATCCAATATAAGCTAAACTTTAGAGTCTCCATACAGTCTTAATTTCCTCTGTGATCAAAGATTCGCTGCTTCTTGGTATAGACACTGTCCCTTTAAAAGTACAGCAACATTTAGAGCTGATTCTGTCCAGTACACCACTTTAGCCAGCAGAGGGAGAGCGATTTTGAGCTGTAGGAAGAGTCTATGATTAGGTCACCTGACCTAACCCTAGACAGTTGAACTAGTTAGGCTTTTCAAGTAATTCTATTTGTTATATAGTATCATAATATTAGGACCTATATTCATGATATAAATCAAAATAAAACCCCCAAACAAGACTGTTCCATTATTTTTGGTCCAGTTGTTGCGGAGTTGCATCGCATTGGGGGGAAAAGATCTGCCATTGAGCCTCTGTTTTTAATTTAAGGGAAAAAACAAATTATTTCATTCTACACTATAAAACACCATCACTGGGAAATAACAGCTTCTTTTGCCTACAGTTAGAAACTTAAACTCATTTCAAAAACATTTAGTTGTCAAAAAACAAAACTGGCAACAGCCATTTTATGAGGTATGGATGCTTGAAAAATGGAATTGCCGTTGCCTTACCCAAGATCCTCTGGAAAAAAGGACAGTTAAACTAGATTCAAACTGGTTTGTGTTGTACTCGTGACCCATATTACTACTGAAACAGCATTCTTAATACCAGAACAGTCATAGATTATGACCCCAATATAGCTTAATTTGCCTATAAGTGAATTGTTGTATCATCCACAATTCAAAACTTAACTGATGTATCTCAGTTAACAACCAAATCAGAATACTTAGTAATTCCCTCAGTACATTGAAATTCCCTCCCTAAGAGCCAGTTTGGTATAGTGGTTAAGAGTAGTGGACTCTTAATTTGGAAAACAGGGTTCGATTCCCCACTTCCAGAGCCTGTTTAGTGTAGTGGTTAAGAGTGCAGACTCTAATCGGGGAGAACTGGGTTTGATTCCCCACTCCTCCACATGCAGCTGCTGGTGTGACCTTGGGTCAGTCATAAGTTCTTTCAGAGCTGTTCTCTCAAGGGCAGTTCTCAAGAGAGCTCTCTCAATCCCACCTACCTCACAGGGTGTCTATTGTGGGGAGGGGAGGGGAAAGGGATTGTAAACTGCTCAGAGACTCCTTCGGTTAGTGAAGGGCGGGGTATAAATCTGATTTCTTCTCTTCCAGCTAGCTGAGTGACCTTAGGCAAATCACAGCACTCTCCGCCTAAAAATAAGCACAGCTCGCCACCTAGTGCTGCCAAAAAAAGAGCTACAGCTTTGGCAGCCAAACAATCCCTCCAGGGATCTGGCTATTCCACACAATTCCATGCGCTAATTTTAATTTTATTTCCCTCCCTAACCTGCTGCACAATACACTACTAGTCAGGCCTACTAAAGTTAACACCCCATCAGAGGATAAGGAGGATGTAAGCAGAGTCACTCTCACAGCCGAGGATAAGGAGGATGTCTACGTTCTCACTCTCACAGCCCCTCCCTCGCCTGCCCTGCACAACACCTTATGGGTCAGGATGCAACTGCAAGGTAGGCTGATATACAGACTCCCTTCTGTTTCTACAGTGTGACATATTGGCAACAGCCAATGCCACTGGTAACAGGATACTGATAAGGCAACTTGTCGGCAACATTCCACCAGCCTATTCCCCATCAAAAATAACGAATGTCACACATGGCATACTAAGGAAATTAGATTAGTAAAACCCATTCCATTCACTAAGAAATCAGTCATCTATTTTGGATGTGGATGT
>NW_015160264.1:107444-118951 GCF_001447785.1 Gekko japonicus | reverse complement strand
CCCACCCCTTTCCCCCCCCCCCCCCGAATCTCTCTGTGACTTGCAGATGGCCCAGATACAGCTCCAAATTTATTTATTCATTTGGATAGTTATCTTTCTTTTCTCCCCAGCCCTAACCTGGATAGTCCAGGCTAGCCTGATCTCATCAGATCTTGGAAGCTAAGCAGGGTCGGCCATGGCTAGTAGGGAAGAGATTGGATTTATACCCTGCCCTTCCCTACCCAGAGGAGTCTCAGAGTGGCTTACAAACTCCTTTCCCTTCCCCCTCCCCACAACAGACACCCTGTGAGGTAGGTGGGGCTGAGAGAGCTCTGGCAAAAACTGCTCTTTTTCAAGAACAGCTGTGCCAGAACGATGGCTTGCCCAAGGTCATCCAGCAGGTGCAAGTGGAGGAGTGGGGAATCAAACCCAGTTCTCCCAGATTAGAGTCTGCGCACTTGGACTCTTGGAAGGGTGACCTCCACAGAATACCAGGGTCATGACACAGAGGCAGACAATGGCAAACTACCTCTGAAACATCTCTTGCCTAAAAAACCCCCACAAGTCTAGCTTGCCACCTATTAGTGCATAATGCTAAAAGAGCTAGAAGGTCTGCCTGCCAGACAATCTTATGATCTCCTGGCTGTACTGCACACAATGCCATATGATAACAATAACAATTATTTTCTCCCCATTGAGGACACAAAGAGCTTAGAACATAATGCTCGCGTCCTCCATTTTATCATCACAACAACCCCATAAGGCAGATTAGGGGGTAAGAGGGTGATTGGCCCAAAGTCCCCCAGTGAGTTTCCATGGCAGAGTGAGCAGAGTCAAACCTGGGCCTTTCAGATCCTACTTTAAACTCCTACATGTGGGTTGCCAATTCCAGGCTGGGAAATTTCTGGAGATTTGCAGGCGGACCGAGTACCTGAAAGGTTAGTTGCATACAAATTAAAGGACCAATGACTAAAAACTATAATTATACCTTACATAATATCAAAAATACATGTATGTATTAACAATTAGTTAAAAACAATTATGGGCTCGATTTTAGCCTCTATACAGAATAAAAGTGTACTATATACACAAGTGGAGTTCTGTTGAAAAAGAGGGAAATTATTTCTGATTATCCAATTCCTCTTTTTCTCAACAGAACTCCTTTTTTTGGTCCTTATTGTCTTACTATGGTATCATTGAGCCTATAAGTACAAATATTATTGATCACTGAAGGAGGCCACCTTGGCTGAAATGCGTCTGGTCACAAGAGGCCTCACTTGTCTATGCTGTACATTTTTATTCCATATGGAGGCTACAATCAGGCCTGATTGTATTTAATTAATTGTTAATAAATACATGAATTTTTTATATTATTTAATAAGGTATAATTATAGTTTTTAGTCACTGGCCCTTTACTTTGTATGCAACTAACCTTTCAGGTATTCGATTCATCTGTTAGGGTTAAGTCCCCCCCCCTTTTTTCCTCTTTCGATTTACAGGAAGAGCCTGAGAAAGGCGAGGTTTTGGGGAGGGAACTCAGTGAGGTACAGGGCCATCGAGTCCACCCTTGACAGCAGCCATTTTCTCCAGGGGATCTGATCTCTGTCATCCGGAGATCACCTCTAATTCCAGCGGATTTCCAGGCCCAAGATGTGGGATGTTAGAGACGCACAGGGTATTTTTTTAAATGTTCACTGGGGAAATCTTTATTCATTATTGGAATCCATATTACATTCATATAGTTATTGAAGATTACAGAACATAAGCCCAAATCACACTGAGTTAAATTAAGCCAGGAAAAGAGGCAAAAGCAAATAAATCCACACAAGCACAGAAGAGTACTTGACAGTACACTTGAAGCATTAACTGTAATTCATCAAATCGTGAACTGCTTGGCAACGCTTGGTCAATTAACTGTTTAGATCAGGGGTGGCCAAACTGTGGCATCATAATATTGGGGCCTATATTCATGATATAAATCAAAATAAAAACCCCAAACAAGACTGTTCCATTATTTTTGGTCCAGTTGTCGCGGAGTTGCATCACATTGGGGGAAAAGTTCGGCCATTGAGCCTCTGTTTTTAATTTAACGGAAAAAACAAATTATTTCATTCTACATTATAAAACACCATCTCTGGGAAATAACAGCTTCTTTTGCCTACAGTTTGAAACTTAAACTCATTTCAAAAACATTTAGTTGTCAAAAAACAAAACTGGCAACAGCCATTTTAAACTTTTTGAGTATGAGGACCCCTTTTTAACATTAAATTTTTTTTAGATCCCCCCACAATAGTGGCTGTACTACTAGTATCTGCTGATTGAAAAAATGACAAAAAGATCATAAGGACAATGCTTAGAAGAAGAGATTGGATTTATACCCCGCCCTTCACTTGGAGTCTCAGAGCGGCTTACAAACTCCTTTCCCCCTGTGAGGTGGGTGGGGCTGAGAGAACTCTGACACAAACTGCTCTTTTTCAAGGACAGCTGTGCCAGAGCTTGCGACTGACCCAAGGTCACATCAGCCGGTGCAAGTGGAGGAGTGGGGAATCAAACCCGGTTCTCCCAGATTAGAGTCCGCACACTTAACCACTACACCAAACTGGCGCATATATGAATTAACTCAACGGAAGCCTTTTGTGTGATTGGAAACTTGTCCCTATAGTGGAGCAGCAAATCAAAAAAGGAAGTTACTCTGCTTTTATGAAGTCCTTGCATGAAAAATAATTAACAGAAGAGGCATTCCTCCTCTGTCACGCAGGAGGGCATACAACATCTGAGAAGAGCCCCGCTTGCCAATATCCTCTAAAAACAAAGAATGCTTGTTTTCCCCATCAGAAATAACGAATGTCATACATCTGCAAACTAAGGAAATTAGATTAGTAAAACTCATTCCATTCACTAAGAAATCAGTCACCTCTCTATTTTGGATGTGGATGTGGGGCTGCAGAACGGCTGGGTTGTCGTGTCCCTGGTAGGCTGCAGTGCAGGGCTATTAGGCTTCTCTTCAGCTTGTTCAGTTGCAAACCGTAGGCAGACTTGGCTTCAATCGCAGCCATCAACCATAATACAGCAGGTTCACAAGTTTAGCTGAGAGTTATCAAGGAATGAGACACATGCCCTGACCTGGGATGGCCTGGGCAAGCCCGATCTCTGGCAAGTACTTGGATGGGCGACCTCCTTGGAATACCAGAGGTGGGGGCAGGCTTCACTTACCCACCTCTCTGAATATCCTCCTGGCCCCCGGTAGGGATCAGTCACCAGAGGTTGCCATGACTTCCAGGTGCACACACCCTCACACGCATGCACACACACACACACACGCGCACATATGAAAAAATACCAAAAAATACCAAAAAAACAAGGAATGAGACACACATGTGTGACTTAAACACCACGTCCCATCAAAAGAGCCTGTGCACTTTTTTATTTTTTTGAAGGCATCTCTTGCTGTGCCCAAGCACTTCTTGCACATGGATTCTCTCTTCATGAACAAAGTTCCCTTGGGGGGCACCATCCTTTTCTCACGAGCAAGCCAATCATACCGCTTTCTTTTCTGCGCTACTTCTCAGAGGCATTGCAAGGCTTGCTTCACTGGTCCATACTTTCCCACATTTAGGACAGGAATTTCCATTCTTCGAAACCGCTGGGATATAAGACATGAAAATTATTCAATCAAGAGTCTCAAAGCGGGCAGGGAGGCAGCACAAAGCCAACAGTATGAGCAGACAGGGCCGGGTGAGTGCCAACATTCCACAAGGAAAGCATAGAAACCTAGAATTCAGCTTTCTGAAAAACTTTTCATTTTTTAAAAATTATGTTTCTAGGCCTCGTGTTTTGTTATTGCTTTTGCCATAAAGTCACAACTGACGTATGGCAACCCCCTAGGGCAGTAATGGTGAACCTTTTAGGGACCGAGTGCCCAAACTGCGACCCAAAACCCACTTATTTATCACAAAGTGCCAACACGGCAATTTAACCTGAATACTGAGGTTTTACTTTAGGAAAAACAACTCATACATTAACTTAAGATGATCCAAACAAAGTAAGGAAAGCAATCCCAAATGCTTTCATTTACTTAAAATTATTTGGCAGAGAATTCGACACTTTAATGATGGCCTGGCTGGGGCGATGGCACGCGTGCCCACTGAGAGGGCTCTGAGTGCCACCACTGGCACCCGTGCCATAGGTTCGCCACCACTGCCCTAGATATTACTTTCTACCCCATTCCCATTGCAAGAGACAAGACTTCTGGAAACAGGCGAGTATAAACCAAAATAGCTACCTAGCTACCTCCAAGTAACTGAGAATCTATTTTATTTCTATTTCTGTAACTCTAAAGGAAACTTGAACGTATGCAAAGTGAGACTGAACCCTGGTATTCCTTGGTGGTCTCCCATCCAAGTCCTAGGGCTGACCCTGCTTAGCTTCTGAGACCTGACAAGATCTCATTGCCGGGACTTGTTACCCAAAGGGGTGGTCTCCTAATTATTTGGAGGAATTTAGCTCTTAAGGAGACCTTTTGCTTAGGGAGACGGGGTGACAGCGAGATCTCCACCATCTTTTATGGGGATTTTTCCCTTACAGAAAATCTCAGAAATAAACTAGGCTGTAGCTTAACCAAGAAAGGTTACTTTTCTTGAAAGAGAAAATAATAAAATAACATGCATACAGAAACAAATGCACACTGGGAAACACACACAGAGGCTAACAGAAATACAGGTTGGAGTGGGATGAAAAGAGATTGTTGGAAAAATTATATTTAACAGTCCAGAAGAGGCAAGGTCTGCGGAGAAGGCAACACAACGACTGAGCACCCACACACACTGCATGGGGCAGACTACGTCCAGTTATAGGGCAAAACGCTACCTGAGGGTATGGGGATGTGTTTGCCCCTCAAACCAATATTACAATGGGACTAAAGGTTTCCCTTGTTCGAAAGCTAGTCAAATCTGACTTTAGGGGGTGGTGCTCATCTCCCATTCCAAGCCAAAGAGCCAGCGCTGTCCAAAGACATTTCCGTGGTCATGTGGCCGGTGTGACTAAATGCCGAGGCGCACAGAATGCTATTACCTTCCCACTGAAGTGGTCCCTATTTATCTACTTGCAATTTCTTGCTTTTTAAAAAAATTATTATTATTATTATTTCCAAAGCATGTCAATCCATACTCTCGCCAATAACAAAGATACACCTTCATGAAAATGCAACTCAATAAGAATTATAAACTAAGTCAGAAGATATTACAGACCATAACGTTTTAACAGAAGGACCTTCTAAAAAGACATGAGTGTATTATTCCACAGAGTTAAGGGGGTAAAGGTTACTAATATCGTCTCTACTCGACAAACCTTGGTAATTCTGTCTCATAACGTTAGCCATTTGTGATAATGTAGGTTTGTGGGTAAGATATCATGCGAAGTGAGATAAGAGAATATTGGGAACCAAATTGATTCAAATTTGGAATTTATTGCCTGGGAAACCTGTGTCCTATGCATTTTCTCTGTAGGTTGGCAGGAACAATGGGATTAGCTGGAAGTAAAACAATGTGTTGGGAAACACTGAATGGGGGTTCCCAGGAACTGACAGCCGATTGTGCGTGAATGGAGCTAAGGATTGCTTGATGACCCGCTGTTGTTGGAAGGGAAAGCTGCCAGGGATGGCTGAAAGGTGTTAAGTGGTTTCATAATTATGGTAAACAAGTCAGGAAAAGTCAGGCCAGATGGGGAAATGCTTAGTTTAAGGTGAAACAATGTATTTTCCTGGAGACTCACTATTGCCATTGTGCATGGATTTAAGGTGGGGAGGACAAACCCATGACTTTACGTCTTCCAGAATTGCTGCCCCAGACATGTCTCTGGCCTGTGTTTGCTTGCATCCATTTTATGTGACATCAGAACCATTTTGCAGACCAGGCAGTGCCCAGAACAGGTGATTTTGGGGTTTATTTAAGATGAAGGGTGCTTGGATTTACTCCTTCTAGGTGCCAAACTCCCCTCAGCAGGAGGGTGTTTGTGTCTGGGGCTAACAGGCTATCCAGGTCAGGGTACAAAAATATACGTCAAAGTGAGCAAGCAATGCTTACTGAAAGAAACCAAAGGAATTTCAAGAAGGGGGGGGGGGAGAGTTGCCCTTGCCAATTCTATAAAGTCCTGTATCCAAAATGGATTTGCTATTAAGTAGAAATTTCATTCAGGGGGGCTATTGTACCAATTTTAGAAGATTTGGTATGTGTCTCACCTGTATGGTATCTTTTGTGTTTTCCTTTCACGCCAACCCTTTTCTGGCACTCTGGGCATTCCTTGGATTCCTCTTTCTTGTGGACTCTCTGGTGACTAATCAGGTGTGGCTGTTGAGTAAAAGGTTTCCCACACTCAAGGCATTTATACGGTTTCTCTCCAGTGTGGACTCTGTGGTGGTATATGAGGTGTGATCGTTGCCTAAAGTGTTTCCCGCACTCTAAGCAGTTGTAAGGTTTTTCACCTGTGTGGATTCTCTTGTGTGTTGTGAGAAGTGACTGGTGAGCAAAGGATTTCCCACATTCCAGGCAGTTTAACTGTTTCTTTTTTGTGTGGACTGTCTGGTGTATCACAAGGTGTGGGTGTTGGGAAAAACACTTTCCACATTCTGGACACTCATAAGGTCTCTCTCCTGTGTGGACTCGCAGATGCGTCATATAGTTTGATTGTTGAGTAAAACACTTCCCACACTCTGAGCACTTATAAGGTTTCTCACCTGTGTGGACTCGTAGGTGCATTGTGTGGTTGGCTTGCTGAGCAAAACACTTCCCACACTCTAAACATTTATATGGTTTCTCACCTGAGTGGACTCTCTGGTGTTTCACAAAAGCTGAACGGTAAGCAAACTTAGTCCTGCACTCCAGGCACTCATATGGTTTCTCTCCAGTGTGAACCTTCCTATGGTTTGCAAGATGCGACTGTCGCGCAAAACATTTCCCACATTCCAAACATTTAGCCCTCTTCTCCCCTGTGTGAACTGTATGGTGAATCACGAGCCGTGCATGGTTAGCAAAGCATTTCCCACACTTGAGGCATTCATACGGCTTCTCTCCTGTGTGGCTTCTCAGGTGTGTTGCAAAGTTTGATCTTTGAGAAAAACCTTTCCCGCACTGCTGGCATTTATATGGCTTTACTCCTGTGTGGATTCTCTGGTGTGTGGCAAAATTGGAATGCTGAGCAAAGGTTTTCCCACAGTCTAAGCACTTATAGGGTTTTTCTCCTGTGTGAAGCCTGTGGTGATTCACAAGGTATGACTGATGAGAAAAACATTTCCCACATTCCAGACATTTTGATTTTTTTTCTCCTGTGTGGACTATCCGGTGAATTAGAAGGTTTGCATGCTGAGCAAAGCGTTTGCCACACTCTAGGCATTCATAGGGCTTCTCTCCTGTGTGGAGTCTCTGGTGGTTCACAAGGGCAGAGCGATATGCAAAACATTTCCCACACTCTGCGCACTTGTAGGGTTTCTCTCCAGTGTGGACTCTATGGTGGATCACAAGGGTAGAGTTGTCAGCAAAACATTTCCCGCACTCCAAGCATTTATGGCGTTTCTCCCCCGTATGAATTTTCCGGTGTTTTGCAAGATGCGATTGCCGAGAAAAATATTTGCCACACACCAAGCATTCATAGGGTCTCTCTCCTGTGTGGATTCTCCGGTGACTGACAAGAGCTGAGCGGTATGCAAAACATTTCTCACATTCCGAACATTGGTAGGGTTTCTCTCCCGTGTGGACTCTCTGGTGACTCCTGAGGCCTGAGCGTTCACCAAAACATTTCCCACATTCTGCACAGGTAAAGGGCTTGACTCCTGTGTGGATCCGACTGTGGGTCATCAGATGACCTTGCTGAGTAAAACATTTCCCGCACTCCAAGCATTTGTAAGGTTTCTCTCCAGTGTGGGTTCTCTGGTGATTCACAAGGTAGGAGTGGGAACCAAAGCGCTTCTTGCATTTCAAGCACTGGTAGGGTTTCTCTCCTGTGTGGATTCTCTGGTGTTTCACAAAGCCTGAATGGTGAGCAAAACATTTCCCACACTCTGAACAATTGTAAGGTTTCTCGCCTGTGTGGGTTCTGTGGTGGCTCATGAGGTGAGGCTGTTGAGAGAAACATTTCCCACACACTGAGCATTTATAGGGTTTTTCTCCGGTGTGGATCCTATGATGGCTCTCAAGGTGTGATTGGCGAGCAAAAGATTTCTCACATCTCAAGCACTGATAGGGTTTCCCATCTGTGTTGACTCCCCGAAGGCGCACAGGCCGACTCCTTAAGTCATCTGTTGGGAAAAAGAACAGAAGATATTTTTCCTGAGCTTGGAATGGAAAGAACCTTGCCAAACAGAGTGATAAAAATGAAAAATGAACAGAGTGAAAAAAGAAAAAAAAGAATCCTTCAATAACTGAGATAAGATGCATTATCAAATGTCATTATCTTAAAACAACAGAGCTCCCTCGAGCACACGGGCTAAGCCTTTTTATATTGTGGCATCTCATTTGTGGAGCTCCCTGTGCAAGTCCACATGGCCAACATGCATGTGTGAGGTTAAGAAGAAGAGACGACTGGATTTATACCTCGCTCTTCACTTGGAGTCTCAGAGCGGCTGACAAACTCCTTTCCCTTCCCCTCCCCACAACAGACATCCTGTGAGATAGGTGGGGCTGAGAGAGCTCTTCCAGAACTGTCCTTGAGAGAACAGCTCTTATCAAAACTACGGCTTGCCCAAGGTCATCCAGCAGGTGCAAGTGGAGGAGTGGGGAATCAAACCCGGTTCTCCCAGATTAGCGTCTGCGCACTTAACCACTACACCAAACACCTCCAAATATGTTAAAAGGGTGCTATCCCACCTAGCTATGGGGCTTGTGTAAATATTGCAACTGAGAGGGTGTGGCTAATTTATTCATTTTATTTACTTATTCAGTTTTGCCCCTCTTTTCCTCCATGGAGTTCAAGGCCTATCACTGATTTTTTGTTGGTCACCTGGTTTACCATAACCCCTCACCTGAGCTGCTGCCAGAGATCTCCGTTTCACTAACGCCCAGGGTATCCGGCACCCATGGATCTTCCCCTCGTTCCAGCTGGGAGATGAGATCTGGCTTGGAGACCAAATGTCCTTCACAATGGACAAAGAGACTAGGTCAGCACAAATTTGCTATTTGGAGTAGATATATAGTTGTTCATTGATGTACCATCCTAAAAGATAACAAGGGGCTCCCTTTGACTAAGAGAGGCATCTTGGAGGAAGACGTCCTTCCACTGGACATAGAAAATCTAACTGAAGATTCATCACTTAGTGGAAAGGAGCTTCTCACCACTTGGGGAAAGCAGGAATTGTGTCCCAACATAAAGGACTGGGGAAGATGCTGATGGACACCAAGGTCCTTCAAGGTCTTCTACTAGATGAGGAAGCAAGCGGCTTACCAAAGGAGGACACATTCCCATAATTCTCCATCATGACTTCCTTGTACAAGACCCGTTGGTCAGGATCCAGCAGGGTTCCCTGCGCCTCCGTGAAATACACGGCCACATCCTCAAAGGTCATCCTCAAAGATCTCTGCAACAAGAAGGAGCCCTCAGTCTCTGCTACCAAGAAGCCATCTCACCAGCTTGGTCCCATGCAGCAGGTGAGAGCAGGTGCCCTCCAAAGGGAATCCTCCTTTTACCAAACAGGGTGTATTTCCTCCTCCCTCAGTTCCTTTCACTGGGGAGAAGGAGCTTCCATGGGACTCCTGTTTCCAAGACTGTGGAGATCATGGACCGACCCTGTCTCTCTGAATATAAGGAAAAAGACAGAAGCGGTCCTTTTAGCATGGGGGTAATTTCGGCCGAGCGCTGAAGAATAGATTCTTTTGAACTATGGTGCTGGAGAAGACTCTTGAGAGTCCCTTGGACTGCAAGAAGATCAAATCAGTCAATCCTAAAAGAAATCAACCCTGACTGTTCCCTGGAAGGCCAGATAATGAAACTGAAGCTCAAATACTTTGGCCACCAAATGAGAAGGGAGCACTCACTGGAGAAGACCCTGATGCTGGGAAAGATTGAAGGGCAAAGAAGACGGGGACGGCAAAGGATGAGATGGTTAGACAGTGTCATCGATGCAACGAACATGAAATTGAGCCAA
Organism: Gekko japonicus; assembly: GCF_001447785.1. Classification (NCBI taxonomy): domain Eukaryota; kingdom Metazoa; phylum Chordata; class Lepidosauria; order Squamata; family Gekkonidae; genus Gekko; species Gekko japonicus. The sequence continues at coordinate 108,843 of NW_015160264.1, read as the reverse complement.
CTTCAGAGGACGGCGGAAAACAGGAGGGCCTGGCGGGAGCTGGTCCATGGGGTCGTGAAGAGTCGGACTCGACTGTGCGACTGAACAACAACAACAAATTTCCCTACCTGAGCTGGCTCTTCTGAAGCCATTTTCCTTCCACAGGAAGGTACGATGCAGGACAAACGATGGATGTCACTCTGCACTCTGTCAGAATAAAGAAAGCAAAAGGAATGTGTGAGGAAGGCCCCTTACGCCCCCGTCTTGAAATGTCTGAAGAGAATACAAGAGGAAATCAGGGATCTGAAAAGACACAAGATTTGTCAGAAAAAGGGAGCAGAGGATCTGTAGACAAGAAATACTGAAACGGGGAATCATGGACCAAACTGTACAGGAACATCTCAAGTTGCTTTGGGAATCTCTCACTTCAAACTCTGCACTGGGAAGTCAGAACTACTGAACGTAAGAACATAAGAACATAAGAGACGCCAATGTTGGATCAGGCCAAAGGCCCATCAAGTCCAACACTCTGTGTCACACAGTGGCCAGAAATACCAGTGCCATCAGGAGGTCCACCAGTGGGGCCAGGACATTAGAAGCCCTCCCACTGTTGCCCCCCCCAAGCACCAAGAAGACAGAGCATCACTTGCCCCAGAGCCCCTATCTATACCTTGTGGCTAATAGCCACTGATGGACCTGAAAGAGGATCTCCGAAAATACTGGACACACACTTGTGCCATGTTCTTTGATTTACTGTTATAAATGCTCAAATATTGGGACAGGCACCCTATTTTAAAATTAAAACTAAAAATGCAAGGTTTTTTTTTAAAAAAATATTTTTTGGGATAAACCTTTAGAATATTGGCTTGGATCCTGTGAACAAGTTCCTAGATTTCCTGTAAAGCTGGTTTTAATGTTTTTGATTTTTTTACTGCTTTGGGGACCCTATGCTGGGTGGAAAGGCAGCATAAAAATGTATTAAATAAACAAATATAATAAATACCAGGGTGGGGTGGATCAACTATTGTTATTCGGAAACTATTAAGTAAAATGCACACCAGCAACAACCATACGCTTCTTCTCAGAGCAAGTTTGCTGGAAAGGTTAAGGTTGCCCTGGCCAATAAGAAGACAAATTAACACCCAAATAGTTCATATTGGCTACTACAAACCGGGTTTGATTCCCCACTCCTCTACTTGCACCTGCTGGATGACCTTGGGCAAGCCATAGTTCTGTCAGAGGTGTTCTTGAAAAAGAGCAGTTTCTGTCAGAGCTCTCTCAGGCAGCCCCACCTACTTCACAGGGTGTCTGTTGTGGGGAGGGGAAGGGAAAGGAGTTTGTCAGCCACTCTGAGACTCCTTCGGGTAGTGAAGGGCGGGGTATAAATCTAATCTCTTCTTCTTCCTTTCTGATCTTGTCC
>NW_015160264.1:103043-107401 GCF_001447785.1 Gekko japonicus | reverse complement strand
GGGTGTCACCTGACGCTGCCACCACTCTGGTTCCAGGCTCCTCTGAGAAGGCCCAGAGCACTTTCCCAGGCCTTTAGACCTCTCTTTTGGCCGAAAAATAGGCGTGAGGACCAGGCAGAGTGAACAATGAAAATAGTTTATTTTATAGGTGGTCAAACAAAGTACAGAATAATAACAGTAAGTGGGTGAAAAGAAATCAAATGCCCTAACGCGTCTAAATATATACTGTCCCTAGCTCACTATTTCAAGTGGCCTTAGACTACTCACCCTTCCCTCAGGATGAGGGTTTCTTCCCCACAGCAGCCTCAGTCCCTTCTGGCTGTTCCTTGGGAAGAAGAACAGCTTTCCCTCTTGTACCAGTTCCTATATTCCCCAGTAGCTGCTTGCCTCACAGTTTTGAAACTCCCTAAGATTTTTCCATGGTCCTTTCCACGTTTGCCTGCCACTCCAGATTTTCGCAGTGTTCGAGTCGAAGCAATTTAAGTCCAGGGCAAAACAGCATCCAAATAACCCGGGGGCAGCAGCAGGCTGAAACTGGGCTGACCACTGAAGGGAGGAAATGTGAGGCAGAATTTGGGGGGGGGGGACCCGGAATAAAAAAAGAAGCTTGGACTCGATTTTAGTGCGGAATGGGGGGGGGGAACCTGGATTAAAAAGAAGGCTGAATTCGATTTTAGTGCAGAACTGCTTGGAGGACACCACAGTGAACATGGATTAAAAGGAAAGTGCAGAAAGAGCCCATATTAGAGACAAGTTTGGCTATGATGCACCATCAGATCAGTCTCTAGTTGCGTTTGGATATCTGAAATATACAGTTACTTCTGACGATCTGTAAATCTTTTGATGGGTGTTGAATCAAGTCAGCCACACAAGTGTTATCAGTACGGGGATGCGTTACCGATAACACTAAGCTCGCATCCTTTACAAAAGGTGAATAATGCATTCGTCAAAAAAACCCCACAGACAATCATTATAAGCAGTTGTTGAGGCTTTGTTCTGACACTCTGAAAAGGGTTGCCAACTCCGGACTGGGAAATCCCAAGCGGTTTGGGGGAGGAGTGGGTTTGGGGGAAGGGAGGGACCTCTGTGTGGATGTGATGCCACAGTCCAGACTCCACAGCAGCCATCTACTCCAGGGGAAAGGGGTCTGGAGATGAGCTGCAATTCTAGCCCTCCAGACCTCCCCTGAATGCTGGCAACCCTGACTTCAATAAGAACACATCAATAAGAATCAAGATATGCAAGGAGAGCCTCACAGATTGAGCTGCTCTCCCCCTGCTACACCCATTCATCCTGCTTCTCCTTACATATTAATAGGAAAATATTAATAATAAGGGGGGAGGAGCCGAGCTCTCTAACCAAGGACGATCTCGCCCGCACCGCCCACCTCCGCTCCCATACCCGAGCCGTTCTTTTTGTGCGCCACCGGGTTTAAGAAACGGGATTTCTCCTCTCCCTCTTCGGCTCCCCAGAAAGACAAAGCGCAGCAGCCCTTTCTTCTTGGGGGTCGTTGTTTTCGCCTCGATCTCCCTACGTGCAGAACTCGGGCTGACTCGCAGAAGCCCTTCCCCACCCATACAGATTCCCCAGGTCTAAGCGCCAAATCAAACAACGCCTCTCTCCCCCCCCCCGCCCGCCCCCCGGGCTCACCATTCATAAACGGCAGGACGCACCACCTCCTCCAAGGGGGTTTTCTTCTCCTTGCGACTGCAGTTTGTTCACGTGACACTCTCCCCTTATAAACCTTACAGGGGATTGTGGGAATCTTCGCTTCCCTGAAGCAAGGATGAGCTGATCTCTCTTCCCAGGACTGGTGCTTGGGGGGCGCCGCGCGTGTGAGAATGTTGCTGAAGGAGTGTGCGCGCGCGCACCCGAAAGCTTAGACCCAGAATAAAGCTTTGTTGGTCTTGAAGGTGCCGCTGGACTCACATTTTGTGCTGCTGCTTCAGACCAACACGGCTATCCCACATGAATCTACATCCCACCCCCGCTTGCTTGCTGTGCCACATGCAGCTGCTGGTGTCACCTTGGGTCAGTCACAGCTCTCAGAGCTGTTCTCTCAAGAGCAGTTCTCCAAAGCGTTCTCTCAGCCCCACCTACCTCACAGGGTGTCTGTTGTGGGGAGGGGAAGGGACAGGAGTTTGTAGGCCGCTCTGGGACTCCGAGAGAGGGGTGCGGTGCAAATCCAATCTCTTCTTGTCTTCTTTGTATTTAGGGCTGCCAACTCTGGTTTTGGAAATTCCTGGAGACACGGGAATAGTGCCTGGGCAGGACAGGATTTTGATAGGGCAGGGAAGTCAATGGGCATAAATCATCTTTGTGGCATACTGTACAATCTGCCCTCAGAAATGGCCCTTCAGATGGGGGAACTGATCTCTGTAGTCTGGAGTAAAGGTAAAGGTTCCCTTGCTCGAAAGCCAGTCGAATCCGACTCTAGGGTTGCGGTGCTCATCTCCGTTTCAAAGCCGAAGAGCCAGCGCTGTCTGAAGACGTTTCTGTGGTCATGTGACCGGCATGACTAAACACCAAGGCGCACGGAACACTGTTACCTTCCCACCGAAGCGGTACCTATTTATCTACTTGCAATGTCTTGCTTTTGAACTGCTAGGTTGGCAGGAGCTGGAACTAGAGACGGGAGCTCACTCCATCATGCGGCACCCGGGTTTCGAACTGCTGAACTACTGACCTTCCACAGCCTGCAGTTCAGCGTCTTAACCACTTGAGCCATCGCAGCTGGGGGAACTGATCTCTGTAGTCTCGAGGCACATTATAATTTCAGGAGAACTGATAATGGGAAAAGTTATTCTGACCTCGATTGTTTAATACAATTTTATCTTATACAAAGTATAAAGGAGTAAAAATCCCAGTAGCACCTTTAAGGCTAATACATTTTATTGTAGTATAAACTTTCGGGAAACACAGCTCTTCCTCAGCTCAGCTGCAAGTATAAATGGACACTGACGTTCTCTGCGCTTCTTTCTTCCATGCCTCCAGTTTACATGCTGGGAGTCCCAAATTTGCTGATACTCCATTTGGAAGTAGGCAACCTAGTTATGGAATGAAATGGGGAGAGGGATTACAAATCATGCCTTTTTCTGCTAGCCCTACAGTTCCTCAAAGGCGCAGGAGCCTTGCACAGTGTTCCCTTTAAACTGCGCGCATGAGCAGCTACTCATTAACATAGGAAGCCATGCTCAGCACCAGTCTGGAGCAATATTCCCTCTAAAGCTGTGGAGTCTTGTGAGCAAAGATTCTACTTTGTGAGTTACTGGCCTTAAAGTTATGAGCGAGCTATTTGGCTGCTGCATAAATTAGTTTGCTCTGGAGCCATCCTTCCTGAGCGAAGACAAAAAATGTGTGAGCTTGAGGCTAAAAAACTGAGAGCTAGCTCACACTAACTCAGCTTAGAGGGAGCCTTGGTCTGGAGCCCTGCAGGGTCTTGCACTGCCGGCTACCCATATTAAGATTACAAGACAGAAAGAGAACTGCGGTAATATACAAGAACAAATTATGACAATAACCATGACTGTAATGTCCACCAAACAACAATTTTAATTCTACGGAATAATAAATAATAATTCATTCCTACAAAAATATCCACGTATGCTTGCAGTATTACAAAACGGTTAACATGTAACACAATGCATGTACATATAGTGTCATGTACACGAGGAGTCTTCGGATGGCACGGTGTGAGTTCCACAAATTTCTAGTAACAAGTAATCATTCAGCTACTCATAAAGTCCAACTGGTGTTATGCGACAACTTCCACTGCATGCAAATTCTGGCTGGTGCAGTGCGTGTAAGATCTGACTGTCTGAGTCGGTGTAGTCCATACTCTTTGACTGACACGTGGCTGGCTTCAGCTTGCTTCAAAACTTCAGGCTGGTCATTTGCACTAAAAGTAAGCATACACCAACACCGTAGGGAATAGATGCCTCAAGCTGATGCCACTGACAGCCGGCTGCCTGTCAGTTGAAGAGTCAGACCGCACCGAGCCTGGGGCTTACTCTTACTGTGAAAAAAAGGTTTCCTAATGTCTGGCCATTACCTTTCCACCCATAATTTAAACAACTTATTGCGAGTCCTCTCCTCGGCTGCCAACAGGAACAGCTCCCTGCCCTCCTCTAAGTGACAGCCCTTCAAATACTTGAAGAGAGCAATCCCGTCCCCCCCCCTCAACCTCCTCTTCTCCAGACTAAACATTCCCAAGTCCCTCAGCCTTTCCTCACAGGGCTTGGTCTCCAGGCCCCCGATCATCCTTGTCGTTCTCCACACCAGGGGCGTAGCCAGAAAATTTTGGTTGGTGGGCCGTGGGGAAATCTGCGGGGGGGGGGGGCTCCCTGGCCGCCCCTGCT
>NW_015160264.1:90678-102975 GCF_001447785.1 Gekko japonicus | reverse complement strand
CTTCTTGGTGCTTGGGGGGGGGGGTCAACAGTGGGAGGGTTTCTAATGTCCTGGCCCCACTGGTGGACTTCCTGATGGCACTGGTATTTCTGGCCACTGTGTGATACAGAGTGTTGGGCTGGATGGGCCTTTCGCCTGATCCAACACTGGCGTCTCTTATGTTCTTAGTCCTTTCAATTGGAGAGAATCGATTCCGGGCTGCTTTTCTGTGTAAACTGGAAGGGGGGGGGAAATCTCCAACTTTCCCTATTTTTTAATTTTTATTTTATTTTTTGCATTTTATTTTTTGCATTTTATTTTTTGCATTTTAAAAAACCTATTTATTTTTCAGCCTAGAAAAAAAGAAAAAAATGAGATTGAAGCTTCCCTGACTGTGCCTGGGGTCATTTTCGAACACCCACATGCATCTCGATATTTTTTAAAAAAATGAATCCCCCCAATTTGTCTGAGGGGTCAGCGGTCATCTGTGGGGAGTATTGCCCCCAAATCCCCCCCCATGGGAATGTGCCTGCTCTGCACCTGCTCCATTCTGTCCCCATCCTTTTTGAAGCGAGGCCTCCAGAACTGCATACAATAATACAGGTGAGACCTGACCAATGCAGTGTATAGTGGGTTGTGATTTGACAGGTTGTGATTTGAAGACGAAGAGATTGGATTTATACCCTGGCCTTCACTACCCAAAGGAGTCTCAGAGCAACTTACAGTCTCCTTCCCCTCCCCACAACAGACACCCTGTGAGGTAGGTGGGGCTGAGAGAGCGCTCTTGAGAATTGCCCTTGAGAGAACACCTCTGAGAGACCTGTGATTGACCCAAGGTCACACCAGCAGCTGCATGTGGAGGAGTGGGGAATTAAACCTGGTTCTCCTAGATTAGAGTCCGCGCTCCTAACCACTACACCAAACTGGCTCTTATGTTATTATGCCTCTGTTGATACATCCCAAGACAGCATTAGCCTTTTTTACCACTGCATCACACTGTCTCCTCATATTTAGCCTAGTCTGCCTGTACCCCAAGATCATATTCACATACCCTGTCATCCCTAAGTATATCCTCCATCCATTATATGTGCTTCCCATTTTTGTAGAACTCTGCACTGATCCTCGCTGAATTGCATCTTGTTCACATCCATCCATTTTTCCAGTGTGTTCCTACCTCACTCAGTTCTATATGTCAGTCAAGCTAAACCCTTTACAGAGACTCAGGGGTCATTTTCTGCAGGAGCTCACAGGAGCAGAGCTCCGGCAGTAAAGAGCCCAGGGGGCGGGCACATGCAACAAGCCCCACCCCCTGCTCCCAGCAGCCCTCAGAGCAAGAAGCAGCCAGGTAAGTTGCAGAGCTCCCCCAGGCCCCCCAGCCCAAAACAGTCCAGTGGCACCTTTAAGACCAAGTTTCATTCAGGTACAAGCTTTCCCTCCTCTGCAAGGACAGATCTGCACATTCCCTCCCCCCGCCAATAGCTAGCTATCCAAAACAGTCCAGTGGAGCCTGAGCAGTGGGTGTTTCCTTGTGACACACTTCCGGTGATGTCAGGGGGTGTGGCATATGCAAATCAGTTATGCTAATGAGCTCCTGCACCTCTTTTTCTATGAAATGACCCCTGCAGAGAATAATCAATTTAATCTATCCAATCTACCCAATCTAGTATATCCTTTTGAGTCAAATCCTTGACAAATTATAACCTTTGTCAGGCAAGATTTTTTTCCCCACAAGTGAGCTGTTCCTGTGCTTTCCTTTCCTTTTTTTTTGGTTTAAATCTTATTGTAGGATTTTTAGAACAAAAAATAGAAAGGAAAAAAAAGAAAAACGTTAATAGAACATATAAATGAAACGTTCATATTTCTCAATGACAAAGACATACAATTACAAACTTAAGACTTAGTCTAATGGTTAAAAAGGTAAAGGTTCCCTTGCTCGAAAGCCAGTCGAATCCGACTCTAGGGTTGCGGTACTCATCTCCGTTTCAAAGCCGAAGAGCCAGCGCTGTCCGAAGACATTTCCGTGGTCATGTGGCCGGCATGACTAAACACCAAGGCGCGCAGAACGCTGTTCCCTTCCCACTGAAGTGGTACCTATTTATCTACTTGCAATTTCTTGCTTTCGAACTGCTAGGTTGGCAGGAGCTGGAACTAGAGACGGGAGCTCACTCCGTCTTGCGGCACCCTGGGTCTCGAACTGCTGAACTACTGACCTTCCACAGCCTGCAGTTCAGCGTCTTAACCACCGCAGCTCCATAGGATTATGATTACTTACTCTGAAATTATAACAAAATTAAAACAAGAAATCTTCTCACTTTATTATCTAAAGTGATCCTTAATCATCAAAGTCACATATCATAAGTTCATTTTTTCCTCTTTCATGCAGAGTCAATAAGAGGTTTCCAGTTAGCCATAAATCCAGTCTTTTCTCTAATCAAAGAAGAGAACTAGTAGATCCTTTTGTGTCGAATCCTTGACGAATGATAACCTCTGTCAGGCATGATCTTTTCCCCAAGCAAGCTGTTCATGTGCTTTTCTTTCTGAACGGTTTTTCTGATGTTTCTGACCCTTAGAGGAGGAGTGTTCAACCTTCAAACGACGCACTGGGATGAAAAAACAAAAAAACCCCACAGAAAATTAACAATGTATGTATATGTAGCTGAACCTTCAGCAGTCCATTTCTGATCAACAAAACTCTTTACTGTTGCTGATGACTGTTGCTGATGAGAGTAGTTGACAAGATATTCTTTTAAAATTGAAATGCAGAACTAAAGAGGAGGTGGGACCAGTGTTCCCTCTAAGCTGAGTTAGTGTGAACTAGCTCAGTTTTTTAGCCTCCAACTCACACGTTTTTGTCTTAGCTCAGGAAGGATGGCTCCAGAGCAAACTGATTTATACAGTAGCTAAATTGCTCGCTCACAACTTTAATGCTGGTAGCTCCCAAAGCAGAATTTTTGCTCACAAGACTCCACAGCTTAGAGGGAGCATTGGGTGGGACTTCCTGTTTTATCCCAAAACATCCTAGAGTTGCCCCTCCATAGTTGCTTGAACCTTGGGGCATACTAAAGTTCTAACACACACACACACACTACCAGAGAAAACCCTTTCCTCTGCTGCGCACGTTCAACAGTGCAGTGTGATGGTGGTCAGACCGCCACGCCATTACTGGACCCCTCTTGTCTCTCCTCAGCCTTGCTGTAATGCCAAAAGACGTCTCAGCTTGGAAAGAAAAAAAAACAATTAAAGCAGGGTGTGACGACCCCTTATCTAGGGAGGTCTGGTTTTACTTTAAAAGTGTTCTTTTACTTATATTTATCTGGGTATCTCTGGCTGCCACCAGGAAATTTAAGGCTTTCCAAACCTTTATAATATAATATTTTTATCACTGGGTAGGTAGGTCGAGGTTTTAAGCTTTCACGAGGGTCTATGTGTTTCCTGAGAAATTATTTCTTTCAGAGCTGGCAGACTTAAATAAAGAAGATTTATTGATATAATTCATAAATAACAGGATAGTAGTTTGTATCTAGGAATGGGTAAATACTGAACAATTCCAACTGGGTTTTCACACACTTTTCTCTCTCACTGTCAGAGATTTTGGCATGTAACTTTGTAACACTAACTCAAGGTCATGTAAGTTCACTGTTTCTCCAGTCACTCAGACTTTTATTTTTCTCTTTGACTTTACTTTCTTGTTTCATATACATTCAACCTTTCTTCATATACAGAACTAACTCATAAGCACACAAAACTGCTTCTCTCTTCTTTCATACTCAGAGCTTAACTGAACTCCTGTTTCCCTCACAGAACTCAGAACTCAACTACTCCCTGTCTTTATCAACTGTCTAAACTGTAACTCTTGACTGACACACATTTTCTAAAACCCTTCCCCCTTTCTGTCACTCACCAATCACACCACTTGCCTGTTTCAACCACTCTAGATTATCTCTCACCGCCATGCAACCAAACTTTTAAAGACACACACACACAGTTAAACATGAAATCATTACACAGGGATACTCAGTTTGTGCCTTGCAAAGATCCACCTTCAGAATTACCATCACTCCAGAGCCACAGGACGACTGTATGCCACACCAAACACACACCATCACAGCAGTGTTAATATTAAATGATGGTGGTGGAAGGTGCCGTCAAGTCGCACCCAACTCATGGCAACCCTGTAGTGTTTTCAAGGCAAGAGACTAAGAGAGGTGGTTTGCCATTGCCTGTTGCCTCGGTGTAACAACCCTGGACTTCCTTGGAGGTCTCCCATCCACGTACTAACCAGGGCTGATCCTCCTTAGCTTCTGAGATCTGATGAGACCAAGCTAGCCTGAGCCATCCCGGTCAGGGCATTTAATATTAAATATACGACGACAACCTTTTCCTTACCAGAGTGACTCCAGCCCTTGTGCACCCCTCTTGGACTTCTGGCCCTCTCCTTACCATGAGGCACAGCAGGCTGGCCAAGTGAGTGAGACTGTCAAGGCTCCCAGCCTTCCATGGTTTTACCTACCTCTCTGGAATATTCGGTGGGTGCCACCATGGCAGATGATACTCACAAGAGACGCTGGTGGCATGCCAAAAAGCCACTGATCATCCCTGCTTTAAATGGCTAGAAAGGGAGGGAGGAAATGCAGAGGTGAGCTCCACCACAGTGGCACCAGGTGAAGCTTCCAGATGGACACTCCATCCACCACCACCCAGCAGCTTCCACTTAGATCCAGGTGAGTCATGTTCACTGTTCCCTGGACGCTCCGAAATACTCTGGAGGCTTCCGATGTCCATGCAGGGGGGGGGGGGAGAAATTCCCAAACGGAAGCATCTTAAAGATGCTACAGGTAGTGCGAGATGACAGCTGCCAGATCTTTGCAGTAACTCACCTTTGCAGTACCATGGGTGTGTGTGTGTGTCCAAATTTGATCATGACTGTGGCATGAGGAGAGGAAGGGCCTCACTCCTCCTCTTTGTGACACCTTCCTGACCCACTGGGGCTGTGGGAGGAGGGCTGCATATCCAGTACCACGGTGCATGAAACCCAACTCCAAATGGGCCAAACAACACCCATAGAGCTGTTTTGGATTTGAAAAACTCTTCTCTCCCCCATACTGCAGACCAGGGCTATTTTTGGGCAGGAACGCACAGGAACGGAGTTCCGGCTGGCTCCCGAGTTGGCCACGCCCAGCAGGAACTCATTAGCATAATAGGCCACACCCAACAGCAGGAACTCATTAGGATTGGCTACATTAGGGGTGTGTGGCCTAACATGCAAAGGAGTTCCTACTACAAAAAAGCCCTGGGTTTGGACAACAAACAAGGTAAACAGAATAAAAAGCAAAAGGTGGGTGTAGCTGGATAACCACACTTCTGGTAATATGGGAGTGCGGCCTAATGTGCTAATGGGCTGTGCTGTCAGGGGTGTGGCCCAATATGCTAATGAGTTCCTGTTGTTGGGTGTGGCCTATTATGCTAATGAGTTCCTGCTGGGCTTTTTCTACAAAAAGAGCCCTGCCAGACACACTCAGAATCTGGGCTGTGTGGAAATGAGTTCCCTTGGGAATTTTCTCTCTGGCTCCAAGTCCCCCACGGCAGCCTCACATTATGTGAATCGTCTCGCTTGGGCAGAAGATACTACTGAATTTCTTAGCTAGGTAAATATACCCACATGGAGGAAACCTATTCAAGGGAAAACAACATACATGAAATAAAGCTCCCAGATTTTTATTACCTGCTAGCATCCTAGCCAGATAGGATTTCCAGGTCTTACCAGACTGCCACCAAGGGGCTCCTGGCTTGTTCCTGGGGTCTTATGCTGTGATGACATCACCAGGAAGTGACCTCATCACACTAGGCATGTTGTACAGGGGACGCTCTAGCATTTGGGTAAAAACTTTATGGTCATCATGGAGTTTTTAACCAAATGTTAGCGTGTCCCTAGCACAATGATGTCACCTCCGGGTGATGTCATCGCGCCAGGCATGTCGGGCGCAGTGGGGCTCTTTGGGGGTGGGACTCCCCCTGCTGGCCAGCAGTAGATTGGGGCCCCCGAAATTGGGGAAAACCCCACCCCCACCGGAGGGTTGGTAACCCTTTAGCCAGAAACTAATTCTTGACATTGTTGTATTTGGAACTGAGCACAGCCTGGATGTCTTCACCCTCTGCCTTACATAACAGCCCAAAGGATTTTGACCCTCAGTCTCCATCAGGATGAACATCAACAGGGGATATGGGAGAGCTTTTCCTTTAGTTACCGCGGCAGTTGTGTATGTCTGGGGGACATGGAGGACATTCAGTGAAGTGGCTTGAATTGGGTCTCCAGGAATTTCCTGGAGTTGGCACCGGTAACACATGCAAGTACTTGCCAGGTCGCCCCTGCTTAGCTTCTGAGATCAGACAAGATCAGGTTTGCCTGGGGCATCCAGGTCAAGGCAGACGACAACATCTTGACTTCTATCTTAGCAAATCGAATGAAGGGTAGAATTGGTAGGTGCATATCACCTGACCAAACTGCCTTCACACCTGGTTGCCATATTACCACCAATATATGAAAAACTGTCAGTCTATTTGACGTTAAGAAAGATAAAATCAAGTTCGCTTTCCTGTTATTAGATGATGAAATGACATTTGATAGAGTGGAACACAGCTTTCTGATGGAATATCTGGTAGCATTTGGTTTTGGAAATAATTTTAAAAAGTGGGCAAATCTGATTTATTCACAGTGTTTTGCTAAGGTAAGCATAAATATCTATCTTCACAAATAGATATTACTAGAGGTGTATGTCAAGGATGTCCTCTCTCTCCTCTCCTGTTTACTCTTTCTTTAGAATCACTAGCGGTTTCAGTGAGAGAAGAACCAAAAATCCATGGCATTGAAATAGGAGGTATCCAATATAAAACTGGTCTCTATGTAGACAATATTTTCATTTTTAACAGACGTTGAACAATCCAGTAAAACACTAGAAAATCTTATACAAGAATGTTCTCAGGTATAAACTGAATCCAGATAAATAAGAGATTATCTGTCTTAATACAAATTTAAATGAATACAAAAAAAGATAACGGGATCTGGGATATGAAGATTACTGACCAAATTAGGTTTCTTGGTATGTGGTTAAATAAGAATAATGATGGATTTTTAAAGATCAATTGTGATCCAGTAACAGCTGAAATTTAAAAAACCCCCACCAGTTTCAACTTGGGAAACCTTAAATTTATCTTTCCTTGGACATGTAAACGCACAAAAAAAAATGACGATTCTTCCAAAATTATTATTATTGATTTGGTAATCTCCTGACTGAATTTCCAGAACAGAGTTAAAAGTGTGGTAGCTATTATTAAATGTCTTCATCTGGGATAAAAAGAAATCTAGGATATGATGCAGCAGCATGTATGATAAAAAATTAAATGGTGGCTTGGAGATACCCAATCTATATATACTACCAAGCTGCCAGAGTAAAATGGTTGAAAGACTGGCTATAAAGGAATGCTGAAAATACACCAGACTTTATAGAACAATCTTCTGTAAGGATACCCCTGAAAAGCTGGCCTTAGATGAGGAAAGAAAATAGGAAGAAATACTATAACAATAATACCATCATAAATGCAATACTCAATGTATGGGATCAAGTTAAAAATAAATTGTCACCAAGATTTTCTCTCTTAGCATCTGTTATTAGTGATATGATTGATGAGATGAGCCTGGAATTTCTCCCTTTGAGAAGGTAGGAATTTTCAAGATTTAATGATGACAGAAACTTGATAACTGACAACCAAGTAATCCCGTATAGTGATATTAAAGAACCTAGTATTTCAGTATTTTAATATCTCCGTCAGAGGCAACCTTTGCGAACTGAAACCAAAGATGCTAATTTAAGACCTATAACAAAGTTTGAGGAACTGCTTTTAGCAGATGATAAAAGTTTTATTTCCAGTAGGTATTCTTGTTTATTGAAAATGACGCTCAAACCTGATCAAAACTTTTGCAGTAGGTGGCAAAAAAAAATATGTACGTAACAATTTCAATGATTCAACATGGAAATTTATCTTCACTCATGGTACTACCTTTACAGTTTGCCTCTCTTTTAGAGAAAACCTGTTGAAAATGATTTACAGCTGGCATCTAACTCCTTTAAAGAGTTGGCAAAGATCTATAAGACTGGTACCAGCAGCATATGGTTCTGTAAAGAAGAGAAGGCAGATTTCTTTCACATGTGGTGGACATGTATACATGCCTCCTGCTATTGGAAATAAGTGGTGAAAATTGTATCACTTGGGTTGGAAAAAACAAATCCCCCATAAACCAGAGACATTGTTGCTGAATTACCTACCTGATTATCCCTAGAGATCAGCAAATACATATGATTACATATGATTACTGCTGCAAGGCTGGTTTTTGTTAAGGCAATTTTAAAAAATCCCTAAATTGCAAGATTGCTTGTTGAAAATAAAGGAGATCTGTACTTTAGTGAAATTAACAGCTTATCAGAAAAATAGAGATACATACAGAGTAGACTTTTTATGGTCAAGAGCAATACAAAGAATGGAACTGACGATTGTATAATTGGAAATAGTATTGTCAGTGGCTGGTGAAGGGTTTTCTACGTCCATGGGGGCAGGACGGATGAGGATTTAGACTGGCAACGTATCTTATGAGCATTTTGTATGTTAGCCGCCCTGAGCCCGCTTGCGGGATGGGCGGGGTACAAATATAATAAATAAATAAAATAAAATAAATTGTATTTTTTGCATGTATCTGTAATTTGTTTATTTTAATAAAATATGAAAAAAAACCTTTCTGGTGGCCAAGTAAGCATCATCAAGCAGGAAATCTTTGTAACATACGAATAACTCCTGTGAGAGTGACTGACCAAAGGTCACCCAGAAAGTTTCATGGCAAGTGACAATTAGAATTAATTTGCATGTTTCCCAAAGGATCATGGGAATGCTTTTGAAAGAGTCACCATGACCTAGGACTGGGCCAGCAGACAGGGGGATTGTTGGATGTATTGAAGTTGCCACTCTTGAGTGTTCTTCTAAGCTTTCTTGTCCTGTGGAAGGGAACTCAAAAGGCATTTAAATGCCTTTGGAGCTATCATTTCCCAGGTCCCATGATGCCCCCCAAGGATTCCAGTGGGAGGAAGAAGGAAACCCAAGGCCACAGTGCCACTGCCTGCCAGGGTCTCTCCTCAAAAATAAGGTTTCTACACACACACACACACACACACATACACTAATACTCCCTCAAATACGATTTCTTGTATGTGGTGCGGGGCCCCAAAACGCTCCACTGTACTACGGGCCTGATTGTATATAGCCAGTATTGCATTGATGCTAAAATATGTTCTCCACCAACTGGGATGCAATGTATCCCTGTGTGCTAAGTATGTAGACATACTACCCTCCTGGTCTCTGTAACACACAAACACACAATGTGGTGAACATATCTCACCTGAACGGGATCTTCGCTTTCGTTTGCCTTCCAAATGGACCTTCTGGTGAGTCACAAGACGTGGGCGCTGAGAAAAACACTTCCCACACTCAGGGCATTTATAAGGTTTCTCTCCTGTGTGAATTCTACGGTGAGTCACAAGGTTTGGCCTGTACGCATAACACTTCCCACATTCCAAGCATTTGTAAGGTTTCTCTCCGGTGTGGACTC
This sequence comes from Gekko japonicus, assembly GCF_001447785.1. NCBI lineage: Eukaryota > Metazoa > Chordata > Lepidosauria > Squamata > Gekkonidae > Gekko > Gekko japonicus. The sequence continues at coordinate 93,344 of NW_015160264.1, read as the reverse complement.
TTTGATGGCTAACAAGGAGTGATTTATGAGCAAAACATTTTCCACACTCTGAACATTTACATGGTTTCTCTCCTGTGTGGATGGTCTGGTGAATCGCAAGGTGGGGCCGTTGAGCAAAACATTTCCCACAATCAAGGCACTGGAAAGGTTTTTCTCCTGTGTGGACTCTCCTATGAGTTGCTAGAGTTGAGTGTTGAGCAAAGCACTTCCCACATTCCAGGCATTTATAGGGTTTCTCTCCTGTGTGGACCCTTCGGTGTGTTGACAAACTGGATTGGCGAGCAAAACTTCTCCCACACTCTAAGCACTTATAAGGTTTCTCTCCAGTGTGAACTGTCTGATGTTTCACATATGCTGAACGGTGAGCGAAACATTTTCCACATTCTGAGCATTTATAAGGTTTCTCTCCAGTGTGGATTCTCGTGTGCTGTTGCAGGTCTGACTGGTGAGCAAAACATTTCCCACACTGCAAGCACTCATAAGGTTTTTCTCCTGTGTGGGATCTCTGGTGTTTCACAAAGCCTGCATGATAAGAAAAATATTTCCCACACTTGATACACTCATAGGGCTTTTCCCCTGTGTGCACCCTCTGGTGTATCACTAAACTGAATTGTTGTGCGAAACATTTGCCACACTGTGAACATTCATATGGTTTCTCCCCTGTGTGGATCCTCTGGTGTGTCACCAAGTTTGACTGCTGAACAAAACATTTTCCACACTCTGAGCATTCATAAGGTTTCTCTCCTGTGTGAACTCTTGCATGAATCACAAGGTAAGAGATATCAGCAAAATATTTCCCACACACTGTGCATTTACAGCTTCTTTCTCCTGTGTGAGTTGTCCGATGTTTTGCAAGATGGGACTGGTGAACAAAGCACTTTCCACACTCTAAACATTTATAGGGTTTCTCTCCACTATGGATTCTCTTATGTACCAACAAAGCTGAGCTGTACGCAAAACATTTTCCACACTCCATGCATTTGTAGGGTTTCTCTCCAGTGTGGATTTTCTTATGGCTCATGAGGTGAGGCTGTTGAGAAAAACATTTCCCACACTCAGAGCATTTATAGGGTTTTTCTCCAGTGTGGACCCTCTGGTGTTTCCTGAGGTATGATGGGCGGGCAAAACATTTACTGCATTTCAAGCATTGATAGGGTTTCTCTCCCCCATGGACAGTCCGGTGTTTCACAAAATCTGAGGGGTGAGCAAAACATTTTCCACACTCCAGACATTTATAGGGTTTCTCTCCAGTGTGGATTCTCTTATGTACCAAGAAAGATGAGCTGTATGCAAAACATTTTCCACACTCCGTGCATTTGTAGGGTTTCTCTCCTGTGTGAACTCTCTGATGTCTCATTAGGTAAAATTGTTGAGAAAACCATTTTCCACATGCGGAGCATTTATAAGGTTTTTCTCCAGTGTGGACCCTCTGGTGTTTCATGAGGCATGATGGGCGGGAAAAACATTTATTGCATTTCAAGCATTGATAGGGTTTCTGTCTCCCATGTTTCACAAACCGTGAGTAGTGAACAAAACATTTTCCACACTCTAGACATTTATAGGGTTTCTCTCCTGCGTGGTTTTTGTTATGGCTCATGAGGTGAGGCTGTTGAGAAAATTGCTTCCCACATTCCAAACGTTTATAGAGTTTCTCTCCTGTGTGGCTCCTGTTGTGGCTCCAAAGGTGTGACTGGCGAGCAAACCGTTTCCCACACTTCAAGCACTTATACAGTTTATGTCTCAGGTGGACTCGGCGGTGTCTGGCAAGATTCAGTTTCTGAGTAAAACATTTCCCACACACGTGGCACATGTTTTTCCCTTCAAACTCATTTCCTAGATAAAAGGTAAACAGATGAGAAACTCAAACACAAAAAGAAGATTGGTGGAGGAGAAACATCTGCACACATGTAGACATTGCTAGTTACTTTTGGAGTTTCTTACATCTCATATTTTTTATAAACCACCAGTTTTACAGAAACGTATACCATAGCCCTACTTGTGGTATTTTAAAATTTGTACAATAGAGCCATTCAGCACTATTAGATATACAATGCTTGGTGGGAAACTGTTGCTACACCAACATATTTATTTAGAAATATCTATTATAATTTCCCAAAGGCCTGCTTGAGGTGTCCTGCAACTAAAACCAAACCATTACAACAGCCATTAAAAAACCCCAAAGGTATTAAAAACAAGCCAGGCCATTAAAATGACATAGAACAAACACTGAACATCCCAAAATATTAAACAGTCCTCAGTGCAGAATACCAAAAAACAGCTAAAAAAGATATGAACTCCTTAAGTAACATACCGAGGCAAAAGAGGAGAACTTCAACAGTTAACTCAGAAATCACTGGTTGAGAGGCAGGGGTATACTTTAAAAAAATATTAATGAACGAATATATTTCTCAAAAACCTAGTGTTCTACATGAAACATGGAGCTGCGGTGGCTCAAGTGGTTAAGACGCTGAACTGCAGGCTGTGGAAGGTTAGTAGTTCAGCAGTTCGAGACCCGGGTGCTGCATGACGGAGTGAGCTCCCATTTCTAGTTCCAGCTCCTGCCAACCTAGCAGTTCGAAAGCAAGAAATTGCAAGTAGATAAATAGGTACCACTTTGGTGGGAAGGTAACAGTGTTCCGTGCGCCTTGGTGTTTAGTCATGCCGGC
>NW_015160264.1:70304-90593 GCF_001447785.1 Gekko japonicus | reverse complement strand
CTGTCAGGCAGAATTTGAGGACTGTCCTGTGGGCAGGGGCAAAGAGAGAGCTGGGGTGTGTGAGCAATGGCTGCCTTTATGGAAACTGCCAGTGCCAAAATGGAATGCAAGTCCCCAGAAGAATCTTTTCTAGAGAAACCTACATCTTCACCCCACAACAGCAACAGCTCTGCTGAGACATGTTCACTTAGGCATATTAAAAGGGGGAGAATATATCCGCTCTCTGAACAGGATCCCAAACAGGAAGAGACTAATTTCTCACTGATGACAGGAATATTGCAGGGGTGGAACCTAGTCAGAGGGTCAAAAATACTGATTTTACTGATCAAAGTTCCAAAAAACTAACCAAATACTGACAAAAAACTGACAAATTACTGAACAATTTAATGTCAGCCTACTGATAAGCTAGCATTTTAAATGTAAAACTAGGGCATCATTAAAAATGATTATTTGGCCTCCACCATCCCCATAGCCAGCCCCATAGTTAGATGTGGCCCAGATAAAAGGACTGCACACCTTTTTATTGATTTTTTTATGAATAGAGGACAATGTTTTCATCATTGTACAAAATTTAAGGCAAAGAAAGATACCCTTTTAAAAATAATCACATACTGCAGACGATAAAATGGCAAAACCGCAAAAACATATTAAAAACCAAACATAAAGTAATAATTATGACAACAAAACATAATTACTGTAAGGGAAGACTTGTCTTTGCTTTTACATTATCTTTGGGGGTTTTGATGAAAAAAGAACCGGCCAGCAGCCTGCCATCCCTGGTGGAGGCCGTGTTGGGCTGGGCATTGGAACACCCTAGAGTGATTGTCCTGTGTGATTTCAATGTCCATGCGGACGATGTGGCCTCCACTCAGGTGATGGACCTAGTGTCATCTGTGGTGATGTTGGAACTCTCCCAATATGTAATGACTCCCACTCACCAGGCCGGACACATGCTCGATCTGATCTTTGTAGCAGAGGTCACAGTGGACCTGGTCACTGCCTTAGCAGTGCCGTGGTCAGACCATCATGCCCTGAAGGCCCATCTGAATGTGTCACCCCGTCCCTGTTTGAGTGGTAAGCAGATTTAAGCTCGCCCGCAGAGCCAAATGGACTCTATGTGGCTTCAAATGGCCCTGCGGGATCTGATGCCCCCTGGCGCCTCGTTAGATGAGCTTGTGGAGGATTGGCACAGCTGACTCTTGGCAGCCGTTGATGAGATTGCTCCCTGACGCCCTCTACGCCCTCACTCCAGGCTGGCTCCTTGGTTTACTCAGGAGTTGCAGCTGATGAAGCGAAGGCTAAGATGGCTAGAGAGACAGTAGTGGTGCGCCTGCGACGAAGCCACAAGAACATCTTATAGGACGTTTATGAGACCCTATGAGATGGCAGTCAAAGCTGCTGAGAGTATTATGCGGCTACGATTGCATCTGTGAACTCATGCCCAGCCCAATTATTTAGAATAATTCAGTCTATGACTGTTCTGCCACAAGGCTAGCTATTATCTCCTTTACGGTTTTAAGGTAAAGGCTGTATAATCAAGTTCAAGTGTGGGGTGACAACTTCTTTGTGATGACCAGTAATGTCCCATTTTGCCTACAGGATCTAAGCAGAAAGGGTTATGTAATAATAATGGCCAATAGATCTGTCATCTGCTTCTTCCCCCCCCCCCCCTTGCCCTCACCTGTGCTGGTTCCCATAATTTTTGTTTCTTCTTGACAAATTGGCACACGCAAGGCTTCCGGTTCCAGCTGGGCAATATCTTCAGACTCTGGGACATAATATCCTTCTTGAAAAAGAAGAGAACGTTATGAAAAGGCTGGATTTCTAGACATTTTACATTTACATCCTTCATTAAATGCCGACTTTCCCCCCAAAGTGACTTTATATAGTTCCTGCCGCCCGAAAGACTTGGGTCAGGTAACAAAAAGCTGGAATACATACGCGTGCAGCAAAAATAAGGTTAACCCAAGTTCCTCACATGCAGATTTAAAACTTCAGGCTAGCAAAACATCAACACCCAGAAGATTAAAGACACTTGCGCCTCTCTGACTGGTACATAAGAGGATCAAAATTATTACTCTGGATTAGTTCTGTTTTCAAAATAAAGGAACCTTACAGAGATGGCACTTGGAATTCCAACTGATTAATTAATACATAGCATACACAGTGCTAAATACCTAAAGGGTGGTGGTAACATCAAGAGAATATAGAAGAAGAAGAGATTGGATTTATACCCTGCCCTTCACTACCCAAGGGAGTCTCAGAGCGGCTTACAAACTCTTTTCCCTTCCCCTCCCCACAACAGACACCCTGTGAGGTAGGTGGGGCTGAGAGAGCTCTTGACAGAAATTGCTCTTTTTCAAGAACATCTCTTATCAGAACTATGGCTTGCCCAAGGTCATCCAGCCAGGTGCAAGTGGAGGAGTGGGGAATCACACCCGGTTCTCCCAGATTAGAGTCCGCGCACTAAACCACTACACCAAACTAGTTAATCGAATACATTTGTATTCTGTTTTTTTCTTTCATGGAACTCAAGGGGCCCATCCAGGAGGTAGCCAGGAGGTCTCCCTTCCAGGCACTGTCCACATCCAGGCCTCCTTAACCAGAGCAGGTATCGTGCCAGGTTTCTTTGGATCATCACCTGGTCCCATTTAAACAGTTTCACCTGTGTTCATTTATCTGATCTATATACCCCCCTCCCTCCAAATGAATAAGAACATAAGAGAAGCCAATGTTGGATCAGTGCCCATCCAGTCCAACACTCCGTCACACAGTGGCCAAAACTACCAGGGGCAGGAGGTCCATCGGTGGGGCCAGGACACTAGGAGCCCTCCCACTGTTGCCCACCCCCCCAAGCACCAAGAAGACAGAGCATCCCTTGCCCCAGCCTGAGAGTTCTATACCTTGTGGCTAGTAGCCACTGATGGATTTCTGCTCCAATGGGGCTCAGGGCGGTTGACAACAATTCATAAATACAATTCTAATAAATACATTCAATATGCAGATCTAAATGTAAAACAATATACCAACTGTAATCAAAACGAATCAGATGGCATCATACTTGTATATCCTGCCTTAGGGGAGGAGACGAGGAGCAGGCCAGGCTCGATGGTAAAACTGTTGCTGCCTTTCTGTCCTCAACCACAGGCCTGGTGGAACATCTCTGTCTTACAGGCCCAGCGGAACTGTTTCAGGTCCCACAGGGCACGGATGTCATTAGGCACAGCCTTCCACCGGGACAGCGCCAGGGCCAAAGAACCCCTGGCTCTGGTTGTGGACAACTGAATATCCTTCGGGCCAGGGAACCACCAGGAGGTTCTTATCTCTAGAGTGTAATGCTCTTCAGGGAGTATACTGGGAGAAGTGGTCCCTTAGATACGCTGGTCCCAGACTGTTTAGGGCCCTGAGAGTCAGTACCAAAACCTTGAACCGGATCTAGCACTCAACTTGGAGCCAGCGCAGGTGGTGAAGCACAGGTCAAATACGTGCTGTCGTAGGGGTCCCCGTAAGGACCCGTGCTGCTGTATTCTGAATTAAATGTCTCGCTTCATCCTCCTAGATCCTGACATTATTCCAAGTTAGCTGTATGACCTGCAAGAGCATTAAGAACTTAGATGGGTCCGCCCCCAAACACCTTTACCGTAGCTGGTGTGAGCAGCTTTAGCTTCTCCCAAGCCTTCCGAATCTGGCACCCACGGCTCGTCTCCATTTTCCAGCTGAGCAATGAGCTCCGGCTTTGGAGCCAGAAATCCCGCTTGGAAAAGAAATGAACAAGAGGCATCAGCAGGATTTAGCATGATCTGCATTGTTTATTCTTTCTTCTGTAGTTTAATTTATTCTTGTAGACCGTGCCTTTGTCTCCCTACGATTGGGTTACAGAAGAGAAAAAGCAACACACAAATTTGTAACTTGTTGTATCTGAAGAAGAAGAAGAAGAGATTGGATTTATACCCCGCCCTTCACTACCCAAAGGTGTCTCAGAGCGGCTTACAAACTCCTTTCCCCTCCCCTCCCCACAACAGACACCCTGTGAGGTAGGTGGGGCTGAGAGAGCTCTTGACAGAAACTGCTCTTTTTCAAGAACAGCTCTTATCAGAACTACGGCTTGCCCAAGGTCATCCAGCCAGTAGCAAGTGGAGGAGTGGGGAATCAAACCCGATTCTCCCAGATTAGAGTCTGTGCACTTAACCACTACACCAAACTGGCATGCATACACACAAAAGCTTATACCCAGAATTAAACTAGTTGGTCTTAAAGGTGCCACTGGACCACAAATGGAACGGTCACTCAGGAACAACAGTGTATGTCTACCACTGGCATGACCAAGCAGGCACACAAAGAGATATTCTTGGTTGTTACCCCTCACCTATAGAATACACTTTGATGGAGGCTTGTCAAAAACCTGAGACTCTTCTGGAATCAACATAAAATGTTCTCACTCACTGCGGATTTTGATGGTCAGGCCCAGGGAAGCAGAAGGTGATTTAAATCAGTGGGGTTTTTTCAATGATTTAACTTCTACTAGCTGTCTTGACTGCTTGGGATGGAGTGGGTTACAAAAACTAAACTAAATCAATGCATCTCTTCTCTCCTTATTATAAAAGAGTTTTGGTGTCCCTCTTGCACACGCTCCCGCAGCCTTTCGCTGTTGCACCTGCCAGTCTGAAGGATCCCCTGGCTGCATTGGCTAGCTCCCTTGCCTCCATCCTGCCCACAGAGACGCCGAGCCAGCTGGCGGTGTCTGACTCACTGTGCTCTGAGCCAGCTCAGGGGACGGCCACTCCGGCAGATGAACAGGCCCACTGGGAGAGGTGGAGAAGAGGCGCAAGAGCCCACACACGATCCGAAATGCCACAGTCAGTCGAGGCGGGGGCAGGGCGCGACTGCTGCTTGCGCCAAGAGGCTGCCCCTCCGCCGGCAGCCCTGTTGTCATCGTCTGGCCCAGCTGAGGCAGCTCTCACGCCACTCCGTACCACGCCCCACTGCCACCACACTGAGAGGCTCCCTGATGCGTGCCCGCTGCTACGCCAAGACCCTCCTCCTCTCCGACCCCGGCGACGGAAGCTGGGACACAGGTGCCAGCAAAGCAGCTGTGTTCTACCCGCCGCTGCGCCCTGCAGATAAGCCCGCCGCCACCCCTTCTTCTCCTGAGGGATGGGCTGGCCAGCGGTGGCCCAGCTAGAGCTCGTTGCATTTGTCTCCGCGATGGGCCTTCTTCCTAGTCACAAATAAGCACTAGAAAAGTGACGTTCTGTGGCAGAAGACAGCTTGGAGACCCTTTTTAGAACTGTACTATGCTATGACACAGGTAAAGAAAATTCTCTTCTCAGAGACTCATTCAGACATGCTGTTCCAAGTGGAGAAAGGTTTTCAAGATAGGCATTACCGGGGTGTGTGTGTGTGTTTCCCGTGAAAATAAAATGATATCAGAATATAAGGTACCTATTTCAGATACTCAGTGGCAGAGCACACAGAAAGTCCCAGGTTCAATCCCAGGCACCTTCAGTTAAAGGATCTCTGCAGGATTTGGGAAAGACTTTCCTTAGCTTCAGACTCTGGACAGCTGCTGCCAGTCAGAGTGGACAATACCGAGCAAGATGGACCAACAGCCTGACTCAGTACAGGGCAGCTTCCTATGGTTGTATCTGCAGACCTCTGGATAAAGCAAGCAAGGAATCTAAGTAAACAGAGGAGACAATCCTAACTGGAATATGTGAAGGACAGAGAGAGACAGTGGCAAAATTTTCCATCGACTATCCAAATGAAGAAGCAAACTCCTTACCCAAAGAAACCACGTTCTCATAATTTTCCACCATAACATCCCTATACAAGGCTCTTTGGCTCGGATCCAGCAGAGCTGCTTGCCCGGCTGTGAAATGCACAGCCACATCTTCAAAGGTCACCGAGCTCTGCAAAGATAAAGAGTGCTCACTCAATGCCTGTCATCCCCCAAAGCTCACTCAATGGCTCAGAGCTGATCTAGACATTACAAAGAATGAAGCTATCAGAGTTCTGGGCCTGGCCTGTATTACCTGACCTGGGGGTGCTTGATCGCTATGTATTGTTAGAAAAGTTTATGTCTTGGAAGTTGCACAATTTTTTCATTTTAAAATATATGCACTGAAAGAACCAGATATATTTCATGTTACTTGAAATGTGTCATGGTACCTTTCAGAACAAAGTAACAGAAGCACACATTTAACTGCAAGGACTACCAGAAATGCTGATCTTAGAGATCCAAGTGTAAGAGGCAACAGAGATCGAAACAAGGGGCCCAGATACATAAAAACTGTCTTTGAGTTTTACAAATTGATATCTGCTGGAGGAAGTCTAGCACTTTGTCAAGTCAGACTGCAGATGCTGGGGGTCATTAAATGCTCCCCACATAAAACACTTCCTGCATGCAGTTAACTAGCATATCAAGACAAGAAAGTTTCTGTTTCGTCCTTTCCCTGATGTGCTAATTTACAATCTGCAGGGAACGCTCAAAAATACGATTCTCCTGCCGCACTCTGAAATAGTACAGTCTTAGAATGCTGCTACTTGAGTCTACCTGACCATATGGTCTGGCCCTTCAAAAGATAATTTTAAAAGGGTCCAGAAGAGAGAACCAGATGCAGTATCTTTGTGTTTTTTCTTCTTCGTTGCCTTTTGGTCCTACCCCTCCCATCCCTGCCTGAACACACCAGCTGCCATCTCCTACCTGCATAGCCTCTGATGTAATCGTTTCACTTCCCATGAGAAGAGGGGGCGATCCAGATTGACAGACAGACATCATTCTGCACTCTGTGAAGGCAAGAAAGACAAAACAGTAAAACAGTGTGTGTGTGTGGACAGCGACACACATTTATCCAATATCCCTTTATGTCTCAAGGCCCAGTCTTTGTGGAATGGAAGGAAGGCAGTGTAGCCAGAGTATCAAGCCTCCATCAAATTCTCTGTCCCTGAAAATGTTATGTGACAGGTCTTGGGAAGCACAGCCAGGCCCATTAAGCCACAGACTGCGCACAGGAATGCATCTGGCAAGGTGGGCTCCACGCCACAAAAAGCTTATGCTAATGCCTTGAAGCACCTTGTTTATCAGGTGCCACAAGATGCCTGTTTATTGGTGCATATGAATGGTAAGGCCACATGTGCAAGCCCACACCTTTTGAGTCCTTGCTCTGGTCCATACAACACATCCTGCACACAATGTAAAGTGTGGGCATACAAGCCCAAGGTGGTCTATTGGAGGTCAGACTGACTGAACAAGGTGTTTTTCTAGTTTGGCCACTTCCAAGATCTCTGGGAGACCTGAACTTTGAGGGGATTCCCAAAGGAATTTCCTCAGAGTTCAAGTCTGCCAGAGACCTTTGGAAGCGCCTTTCCTTTCCCTGCAGCTCAGCCACTTGTTCTGCAGGCCATTTCCCGCTCTCTGCAGTGTATTGTGATCTGAATTCCCTGAGAGGAAAGCAGTAGGGGGTTGGACTGGATTGTTTTGGCATGCATTTCCATGACACACACATTTCACACTGTTCTGAAGTCTACCAAATGACACACGATGGGAATCCAATGCAGAGTTATTTTAAACTAAGCCCATCACAATCAATATGTTTAGACTGGAGCAGGTCCGTAGCTACAGTGAGGCTTTTGGGGCCTCCACCCCCTTTCTTAAAGGCACAGCCCCACAAGAATTTCTCCTGTAAATGCTTTTTTTCAATCTTTTAAAAACATTTTTAAGGCGTATGCTCCTTCAAGCAGAGTTGGGTGCTGTAATTTACTAATTCCTTCACTGAGCAAAGGGGTTGGAGTGGGTGACCTCTAGAATCCCTTCTAACTCTGTATCATGAAACTGGTCTCCTTTATGAGAGTTTTTCTGCCTAAGTGTTCGCTTTCTTGACCACAGAAGTCATCGCCCCCACCTGCTGGCTTGTTATCAGAACTGTTGCTGAGGCTGGCAGAAGTGATTAGCTTGCAGCAGCTGAGAACTATCCATCTAAAGTGGTTGACAGCTTGAAGTGTAGAGTTCTATCCTGGTAACCGCTTTCTATTGGCTAAATGGTTAAGAACACCTATATAGAATAGACAGCTTGAGAAGACTGAAAGGGAGGAAGGGGAAAAAACCTGCCTCAAAGCTCTCTTCAGCTTCTACACTGCTGCTATACACTGCAAATTAAAGTGACTTAACTGGCAAAACGCAGATAACCCAGTGCCACACCTACCATCTACCAGAAAATTTGTCCCCCACCCATCCTGCAACTATCACACTCTGGGGCTAAGATTTGCAGAAGCCTCTATGCTTTGATTTTAAAAGGCTTGATTCCACAGCAGCGGAGTCATAATCCTCAGAATTCTGGCTTTTCTGAGAACTTCAGCCCCCCCCGCCCTAACCTCCCGCCCCACCAAATTTTTTTTTTTTTCCCCAAAAAGCCACAAAATCTTGGCTACGGGCCTGGATTGGAGCAACTCTATACAGCATGGCATTGACAGCCTCTGGGTCATTTTAGCCTGATCTCCACAAAATCATGAAAAATATGACTCCTACCCCCACCCTTTCTGACTGGGATTCTTTCCCCATGCCCTTTTGCCTCGCTTGTGTTAAAAGGTCTCCTCACTTAGCTGTGCGTTTGCTACTCCCCCCCCATCATCATAAGAACAGAAGCCATGTTGGATCAGGCCAATGGCCCATCCAGTCCAACACTCTGTGTCACACAGTGGTCAAAAAAGCCCAGGTGCCATCAGGAGGTCCACCAGTGGGGCCAGAACTCCAGAAGCCCTCCCACGGTTGCCCCCCAAGCACCCAGAATACAGAGCATCAGTACCCCAGACAGAGTGCTCCCTCTATACCTTGTGGCTAATGGCCACTGATGGACCTCTGCTCCAGATGTTTATCCACTCCCCTCTTAACGCTGTCTGTGCGTGCAGCTGCCACAACTCCTTGCAGCAGTGAATTCCAGAAAGGACAAAGGAAGATCCAAAACGCAGCCTCCGCTGATGCAAACTTGCAAATGGCAAGGTCGAGGGAAAGACACCCCCCAAGGATGCCCCTTCGCCCAGCTTACCAGCATTTGCAAGGGGGGCTTCAGCAGCTTCCCCAACGCAGATGCAATCCTGCCAGCCCCCTCCATTTGGCAAAGAAGCTGTCTTTGTCCCCGGCCAGCTATGGACGCGCTTCACGATACCAAGGGAGCCAATCAGACACCCAGACTCCTATTTCCGTCAATTCACACGGCCTATGGGAGAGGATCTGCGAGCGAGCTGGGAAGAGGCGCTCCTGGGAACTGTAGTGATTTGGAAAACTACGGAGGGTTCTGGGAATCGGTGCATCCCCTTGTCCTCGGAATTGCAACGGGGCATTGTGAAAAACGAGTAAACGCTGCACGGATACGAGGGGCATTTGGGAGTGCCGGACTAGGCAGCACTGCCTTCTCTTCTTCTAATGAGCTGATAGCAGCAAAATAAAACAGGAGCCCAATCGCACGCTGGAGACTTGACACAATTTATCCCGGTGTTCGTTTTCGTGAGTCAGAGCAGCACCCATGAAAATTTACACTGAAATCCATTCTGTTGGTCTCTAAGTACCACTGGACTCCTGTTTTATTTCTCTGTAGTTTTTATCCAGATAATTAATTATTTTTGACAAAATATTTTAATTTTTGGACAATTTTTTCTTCCCACAGGTGAAGTGTAAAAATGTACAAATGCTATGAAAATGGGGAGGGGGGGGAAGGCCAGTTTGGTACAAAAGTAGTACTGCTACTAGGTCTACCTCTCAGTTTTAAATCGGACATTACCTGTTGGTTACTTTTCTGATCCATTAAAAACATTTGCTCATATGTAGGGCTGTTCCCTATTCATTCATTCTTTCTACCACGCAAATCTCCTAGCGCTCTTGCTTGTTTTGCAATATTAGGGGGGGAAAGGAGAAATCCTTATAAATAGACAAACAGCTCCACCTACTGGCCGTGTCTAGCCAGAGCCAGTAAAAAAAAAATTGTGACCACTGAAGAGGGAAGAGATTGGATTTATACCCCAACCTTCTCTACCCGAAGGTGTCTCAGAGCGGTTTACAATCCCCTTTCCCTTCCTCTCCCCACAACAGACAACCTGTGAGGTAGGTGGGACTGAGAGAGCTCTTTCGAGAACTGCCCTTGAGAGAACAGCTCTGAAAGAACTTATGGCCGACCCAAGATCACACCAGCAGCTGCAAGTGGAGGAGTGGGGGATCAAACTCGGTTCTCCCAGAATAGAGTCTGTGCTCCTAACCACTACACCAAACTGGCAAGGTTACTGCCACAGCTGGGGGCTGCCAGGGTGATTGACATGATAAAAACATCCTACAGTCGAGATGCTGGATGAGAAAGAAAGGGGGGGGGTCCTCTATGACCGAGGGCCCTTGATGTTTGCAGGAAAGAAGGACAAGCGTTCTAGGGTTGCCAACCTCCCAGTGGTGGCTGGAGATCTCCCGCTATCACACAACTGGTCTCCAGGTGATGGAGGTCAGTCTCCCTGCAGAAAACAGTGGCCTTGGAAGGTGGACTCTATGGCATTACACCCCATTGGAGTCCCTCCCCTCCCCAAACCCCACCTTCCTCAGGCTCCACCCCAATATCCCCAGGTATTTCCCAACTCACAGCTGGCAACCCTAGGGGGAGGTCTTTCATTTCTGCCTGAAATCCTGACTCTTTTCCTTCGCCATGTGTGCAGACCACTTAAACACCCCCCTCCCAGCTCCTTTAACATCTGGCCTGTTACTTATTTACTTATAGTCTGCCTTCTTACTCAGCCTGAAGGCAGATCACAATCTGGCACCAGTTTTAAGAGAAAGGGTCCTATTTCTCTCCTCAATTACTTCCGAAGCCACAGTGCGACTTCTATTAAGGGAATTCCTCCCGACCAAAGAAGAGATTGGATTTATACCCCACCAATGTTCCCTCTAAGCTGTGGAGTCTTGTGAACAAAAATTCTACTTTGTGAGCTACCGGTATTACAGTTGTGAGCGAGCGATTTGGTTACTGCATAAACTGGAGCCATCCTTCCTGAGCTAACACAAAAAGCTGTGAGCTGGAGGCTAAAAAACTGTGAGCTAGCTCACACTAACTCAGCTTAGAGGGAACACTGTACCCCACCCTTCACTCGGAGTCTCAGGGTGGCTTACAATCTCCTTTCCCTTCCCCTCCCCACAACAGACACCCTGTGAGGTAGGTGGGGCTGAGAGAGCTCTGACAGAAAGTGCTCTTTCAAGAACAGCTCTAACAGAACTATGGCTTGTCCAAGGTCATCCAGCAGCTGCGAGTGGAGGATCAAACCCGGTTCTCTCACATTAGAGTCCGGGCACTTAACTACTATACCAAACACGTGTAGTATCTGAAGAAGTGAGCAGTGACTCAGGAAAGCTCCTACCCCACCGCCACACATTATTTTGGCTTTAAGATGATACTGGGCTCTTGCTCTTTTCTAGGGCTACAGACAGACTAACACGGCTACCCATCTAGATCTACATGTAGGATCGGAAAATTTTATTCTTTCCAGGGTAACATGGACAACTTGGTACGGCCGCTTTGCACCAAAACGAGGAGAGCTACTTCTAAAGGCGCACGTGCGCTCACGAAGTCCCTAGTTTCGATTTGGACTGCTCCACCTTCGTCCGTCATTCATTCACAAATTCAATCATTCATTAGCCTCCCATTGGAATGTTGGGTTTCACCCATCGACTGTTGCAAAAGGCTGGTTTGGCTCCGCCCCCACAGGGACTCATTCACGATCGGGAACGCTCCTCTGGGTTTTTTTTTGCTTCTCCGCACTCGGTGTGGTGTGAGTAGCTGCTGCGGGATAGCAAAGTCTTTTGCACGTGGCTGTTCTCTCCTTTTCCACTCTCCTCGCTCTCCGTTCTGGTCGTCGGAGGCGAACGATCAGCTTTCGTTTTTTTCATTTTGCGGTAGCCACGAGGGGCTTCTTTGGCCGTTCTCCGAAGAGAATTGAGTAAGTAAACCTGCCTTGTTGAAATAGCCAGGTGGGCACTTCCCACTCTTGGCCCGACGACATCGCTGTGGCTTTGCGTGCGTGCTCTTGTGCTTTATTGATCCTGCTTTCTTCCGTTGTGGTTTATACTCCTCTGTAACTATGGCCTTAGGGCTCAAGGTTGAGTTGCAAAAAGCTGTTTCTTTAAAAAGTTATTTTGCCTTCAAATCACAGCTGACCTATGACGACCTTGCAGGGTTTCTAAGGCAAGGGACGCTCAGAGGTCGCCTCACGCCCCCTAGGAGTCGTTGGAGGTCTTCCATTCACAATAGTAGCCAGGGCCGACCGACTGATTAGTTTCCGAGATCTGACGAGATTAGGCTAGTTTGGGCTATTCAGGTGGAGAGCACACTAATGCGTGGGAAACTATGCCTGGGGCTGGGGGAACACTTCCCCTCCCCCCCGACGAACTTAGCATCTCTTCGTCTCATCTCAAATATTGCCCGAAAGTGTGGAGATCTCTGAGATCATCGGGGCATTTTAATTAGAAGGTTAACAAAAAAAAGTTAATCAAAAAGGAGGTTTTCTATTATGCCAAGTCTTGAGGCTTTGAGCAGTTTGAAAACGGAGCAGAGGGAGGCGACACTGGAAAGGACTCCGCAATTCTGGAGTCACCGATCTGGTTCAGTGTGTGTGACCTTCGTCGGTTTTCAGACGAGGGGGGCGTCACCACAAAATGGCCTTCGCGGGAATCACAAAATGTCTGCCGTGGGGGTCAGTCGTAGGAGACCTGAGAGGTTGTGAGAAACCTAGCACCATCCAATGATAGAATGGTTTCTGAAGGGGGCATTCCGACTTGCTTCCCTGTCGATGTAAAGATGGAGGGGGAGGAAAGCTAGGAATGACTACTTAGCTTTTGGGAACACGGGCTTTGTTGAAGAAGCCACTGGGGCTAGAGTGTGCCTCTTGAGGTATCCCTGATCTCTTGGGACTAATTCAGGTGAGTAGCTGTGTTGGTCTGAAGCAACAGAACAAAGTTTGAGTCCAGTGGCGCCTTTAAGACCAACAAAATTTAATTCTGGTTGTAAGCAATGTTCCCTCTAAGCTGTGGAGTGTTGTGAGCAAAAATTCCACTTTGTGAAATGCCGGCATTAAAGTCGTGAGCGAGCGATTTGGCCGCTGCATAAATTAGTGTGCTCTGGAGCCATCTTTCCTGAGCTAAGACAGAAATGTGTGAGCAGGAGGCTAAAAAACTGTGAGCTGGCTCACACTAACTCAGCTTAGAGGGAACACTGGTTGTAAGTTTTCGTGGGCATGCACAGAAGTGTGCATGCCCAGGAATGCTTACACCTAGAATTAAACTTTGTTGCTCTTAAAGGTGCCACTGGACGCAAAACTTGTTCTGTTGGGGAAGGAAGCTTGGGGCTCCTCTCCCCATAAAAAGCCCAGTTGCTATTTTGTTCTGTCTCCAACGGTGTTCTTAATTTCTGTATGAAGAAAATCTTGGAAGTACTCACAGTCCAAGTACATTTTAGGGCGGAGAAGGATTGCTGATGGCCAATAGAGTTTTGAAAGCTTCTTTATAAGTAGGCTTTATTAAGCCAAATCCAACTTGTCCAGCAAAGGCCAGAAACCTTAAACTGGCTTATTAAGTCCCGATGAAGTCTGTGCCTGTAGTTACCCCCACAAAACACCGTTCTTTGCACAATGCCCTCCTTTTGGAGAAAGGGACTGTATTGTATCTCCACTACTTTTTCCAATTTGCCTGTTCGTAGTATAGGTGCTCCTCCTTTGACTCTTCCCATTTAGGCAGAGTTTTTTCACCAGTCCCTTTGTCCGCATGCTCCTTCTTTGCTTTTATAACTTGGTTTACTTTTTCTCTGTTTATGTTACCCTTTATAGCTGATATAATCATGCAGTTCCTTTAGGCTGCCTTAGCTGAGTCACGATCCTGGGAGGCCAGTGCAATATCCAGGTTGAGGGCCTGAGCTGTGAGCTGGAAAGACCCAAGGTTCAAAAGCACATTCCTAGGTGGTGGTGGGCTTTCTCACACATACACATGAAACTGCCCTTCTTCCTGAATCAGACCTTTGGTCCACTGAGGTCAGTATTGCCTACTCAGGCTGGCAGCAGCTCTCCAGGGTCTCAGGGTCTTCCACATCATCTGCTGCCTGGTCCTGTTTGAGTCGTAATGCCAGGGATTGAACCTGGCACCTTCTGCATGCAAAGCAGAGAGCTCTTCCACTGAGCCACAGCCCTTCTCAACCCTTTGCACGTTTATTTTGTTCTAAGAATTAATCTCTTACTGTTCCACGCTGGAAGCAAGTGACCCTGAGTATGTAGAGAGTGCATATTTCTCACCACCAAGTTGACTGTTTTCCAGAATCCATTTGCCTTATTCTGAACTGGGTCAGATGGTATCCGGTTGTGCAGGTCTCCACTAGCAAAATGGATGCGCACCCCTTGCTTTTACCACTCTGTAGCTCTTCCCCTTTCATTGACTGCTCAGTTGAGAAGCCATGGGCTTTGAAGAGCTCTCGCTGGTAAAGCCGACCCCATGGTAGATGAACCCAGGAAGGTGCCTTCTGCGAGGTCGCATCCTCTGTCTAGCCTGGTTGATACTGCCTATGAGATTAGTTGTGGCTCTCCGGAGTCACAGGAAGTGTTCCCTCTAAGCTGAGTTAGTGTGAGCTAGCTCACAGTTTTTCAGCCTCCGGCTCACACATTTTTGTCTTAGCTCAGGAAGGATGGGGCTCCAGAGCAAACTCATTTATGCATCAACCAAATCACTCGCTCACCACTTTAATGTCAGTAGCTCACAAAGTAGAATTTTTGCTCACAAGACTCCACAGCTTAGAGGGAACATTGGCACAGGCAGTGTTCCCTCTAAGCTGAGTTAGTGTGAGCTAGCTCACAGTTTTTCAGCCTCCGGCTCACACATTTTTGCCTTCGCTAAGGAAGAATGGCTCCAGAACAAACTAATTTAGGCCATAGCCAAATCACTTGCTCACAACCTCAATGCCAGTAGCACACAAAGTAGAATTTTTGCTCACAAGACGCCACAGCTTAGAGGGAGCATTGGAGGCAGAGAACTTTCACCTTTCCTGCAACCTGAGCCCTTTAAGAAGAGATGTCAGGGATCGAACCGGAGACCTTGTACATGCAAAGCAGGAGGCTCTTCCACTAAGCCACAGACCCTCCTTGACGCAATATTCTCTCTGCCTGACTTTTCCTTTCCAGCAGTCCCAGAAGGAACGAGAAGGAAGAGCTCATGGCTTCTGAGAGTCCCAGGAAGAGGCTTCGGGAAGAAGTGACCTGCCCAGTCTGCTTGCAGTATTTCGCAAATCCGGTGGCTCTGCCTTGTGAGCACAGCGTCTGCCACGCTTGCCTTTTGTATTCTCCCACAAGCCCCTTGTGCCCGCTGTGTAAAAGGGATTTTCCCACACAGAGCATGACGCTAAATTACGACCTGGCCGGCTTCGTTGAAATAAACAAACTCTTGAACGACGGGGAAGAAGGGGGCAAGCGTGATGTCTGCGGGAGGCACCAGGAGCCCCTGAAACTTTTCTGCAGGGATGAGGAAGTCCTCGTCTGCGCCTCGTGTGAGGAGGAGCACCGAGGTCACAACATAGTTCCGGTGGAAGAGGCCGCCCAAGAGTACAAGGTATGAGCCCTTTACTTAAAAAGCTTGGAGATACAGGATGTGTGTACTTTGAAACAATGGAATTAGCTGTGCACCAGACCTGGGATAGCCTGCTTTTTGATGGCCCTGCTGCTCTGAACTGCGGCTTCTGCAGAGAGATCTCACCGGGGAGCCAAGAGCTCAGAGTCTGTGCGCAGTCTTATGAAAAGCACAGGAGCCTGGGCCAGAGACCTCCGGCAATTCTACTGTGCAAGGGCTGAGTTGCTTGGAAGGAATGTGGTGCTCTTGTCTACTGTGCAAGCTTGTGAGAGTTCTAATTAGTGGTGCCTTCCTTCCGAAGCATCCCGTGAACAGTATTTTTGGGAGGGTGCCGGGAATCGTCTGGGGGATCCTTTGTGTGCCCGTGCAGAACAAGTGTTTTCAGTGTTCCTCTGAGAATAACGCATCGGCCGTGGCACAAAGGGATTTGTCTTGCTCTCGTATCTAACTACGCTTTAAATGGCGTATGCTGAAGAAAAAACTGGGACTTTGTGTGTATATGGATTGGGGGGGGCAGAGGAAGTGCCCACCTCTCAGGTTTGATTCCTTCTCTGGCTCCATACAAACACAAAGATTTATTCCTTGCTCCAGTTTTCTATAGCTAGTGAAATAGAGACTTCGGGATTTGGGAGTTAGACTTCATGATACAAATCCTAGAGTTACCTGCCTCAGGTAGATTCAGGTGGGTAGCTGTGTTGGTCTGAAGCAGCAGAATGACGTTTTATTTATTTATTAAATTAGATGTAACCCAATAATTACCAATAAATAACAACAGCGTACCTACAGTATATGGAGCTGCAGTGGCTCAGGTGGTTAAGACGCTGAACTGCAGGCTGTGGAAGGTCAGTAGGTCAGCAGTTTGAGACCCGAGTGTGCCGCATGACGGAGTGAGCTCCCTTCTCTGGCCCCAGCTTCTGCCAACCTAGCAGTTCGAAAGCAAGAAAGTGCAAGTAAATAGGTACCACTTCGGTGGGAAGGTAACAGCGTTCCGTGCGCCTTGGTGTTTAGTCATGCCGGCCACATGACCACGGAAACGTCTTCGGACAGCGCTGGCTCTTCGGCTTTGAAACGGAGATGAGCACCGCAACCCTAGAGTCGGACTCGACTGGCTTTCGAGCAAGGGAACCTTTACCTTTTTTACCTACAGTATATAAGATGGCAAAAGAAATTCCATCTCCTCACCCTTGGGGGGTTTTCTTTTACAAGGGATTGGGAATTATGTACCCGGGACGCCCTGTCGCTGTACTCAACTGAAGGCCTGGCGGAACAATTCCTGCAGGGCACGGATGTCTTCCGGCAGAGGGTTCCGCCAGGCGGAGGCCAGGGCCGAGAAAGCCCTGGCCCTGGTCGAGGACAGCCAGACTTCTCTCAGGCTGGGGACCACCATGAAGTTCTTACTTCCTAGTGCTCTTCCAGGGGCATACTGGTTTAATTCTGGGTATAAGCTTTCATGGGTGTGCATATACATCAAAGTTTCTACCTTTAATAGAACTTTGTTGGTTTTGAAGGCGCCAGTGGATTCAAACTTTGTTCTGTTGCCTCAAGTGAGTCCTGCCTCAAAGGACACCTGTTCCTTTCACCCTTAAATGGAGCTTTCGGAGGGGTGCTTCACAACGGCTACTCCTTGTGTGGGATTCATTACAATCTAAAACGTGGGGATATCCGTGCGCACATAACTTCAACAAAGAGTCCTGCATGCAATGGGAGGAGAGAAAGGTTTAGCCTGCTTCCCCATGTTCTTCCCATCTGGGTCAGGGCTGAGTGAGGCCTGTGCTCTAATTCTAAACCTGATAAGCTGAATGGTTTTGGGCTTTAGAGAACTGGGGTTTCTGCCATGCTTCATGATCCCTGAAACGTCCCCCCCCTATAAGTCTCCTACAATCTAATCTTGATAGTGCCCTCTCCCCCTTATAAGTCTCCTACAATCTAATCTTGATATGAACTTGCTTTTCTTTGAGGATCGTATTTCTGCCTCTTTGGAGACACTGAAGAAAAGGAAAGAAACGATTATGGCGATGATGTCAGACACGCAAGCGGAGAGTGAAGGCCTGTTAGTAAGTATCAGTGTTAACTGTGAAGCGAAGAATCAGAATGAGCGCTGGGAATCTTCTGCGCATGAGTTGATCCAAGAGGGAGACCTCCCTCCCAAGGGAGTCCATTCTTTGAAATGCTTTGATCTCTAATCAGTTGTTTGGGAAAGTATTTTTGGGTGTCTTGGGATTCTCATGGAGACTTCTGCACCGCTGAACGTGGAGTGTTGTGTTGTCTCTGTGCAGTGTCAGAGGCTAAGCCAGGGGCACAGGTCTCTGTTATGTGATTGGAACCCCCAGTTGTGTACATTGGCCTGAGAAATCAGCCGTGGTGGGGGGGGAGGGGAGAGGGATTTGGACAGCAACACTGGGAGGGTAACTTTTCCTCATTCCTCTTGTGCTGTTTTCCTCCGTCAAAAGCGGACACACACTTCACAAATCAGAAGTGGGCTTTGGCTTATGAAAAGCTTTTTGACTCATTCAGTGTTTGTTACCATTATATTAAAAAACCTTATATCCTCTGTGAGGGTGCCTACCACCATTGCCAATGAGGTAGGTGTGCAGCATCTGTTTTACTTCAAGTAATTCATGCAGCTATTACGATATCAAAGTACATAGTATTACAGTTAATGAATTCCTTTATTTTTATATTTTTATTGAAAATGTCATACACACACACACCATATCCTCAATATGTATAGATTGACTTCACCCATCCCATAAAATTATTTCCAAAGTTCATTTCTTTAGAAATCTTAATCAAAATGTCCAGTTCAAATTTTCAAATGCTCTCTCTGCGTCTAGAAAAATCAATGCTGCTTGTTTTTTATTATTTTTTTTAATATTCCAAAATGTCCAGAACAATTCTAACATTGTCTTTTAACTATCTTTTAGGCACAAAGCCACATTGATCTTGAGGAATAAATCCTTGTAAAATTATCTTCAGTCTTTCTGCTAGAATTGTTGTGACCAACTTATAATCATTATTAAATGATGATATTGGTCTGTAGTTTTTAGTCAAATTAAGGTCTTGTCCCTCATTCAGTATTAATGTGACATTAATGAATCTCTTTCAAATACATTAAAACTATACCAGAACAAGAATTAACTGTTCCTAAATGCCTGAAAACAGACGTGCTGCCACCAATGCTCCCTCTAAGCTGTGGAGTCTTGTGAGCAAAAATTCTGCTTTGTGAGCTACTGGCGTTAAAAGTGTCCTGTGCAGTTTGACCCTGAAACTCACTAAGCTGTATCTTGACACTTCGATGATTGCCTGCAGACCTGTTCACACATTCGCACCTGCATGTTATGTGTGTACATTGGTTCGCAACAAAGAGCTGACAGCATTTACTTTGCACAGTTATCCAGGTACTGGTCCCCATTGAATGCGCAGTTCCAATCACACATTGATAACGGTCATGCATTGACAGTAACGTGTGAATTACTTGACATATGTGTAAAGAAAAAAGATTGTATCCTGCACGTGAAAAGTATGTATGTTCACCGTGACTTGTGAACTGGGCTTGTGTTTCTGAACTCTCACCAGCTTTTCATGCATCTTCTCGCGGCAGGACCAGATGGAAACAGAGAGGCACAGGACGGCCGACAAGTTCGGAGACCTGTGGCCGTTTCTAAAGGCCCAAGAGAACCGTACGCTGGCCCGGATGAAAGCGACTGAGGAGCAGATACAGAAGGAGAAGGTTCGGCACCTGGATCGACTTGACGAGCCAATATGCACTCTGAGTCGTCTTATCCGGAAAATGGAGGAGACGAGGGAGCTGCCTGCTAGTTGGTTTTTGGAGGTGAGATGACCAGCCGCCTGTCTGATGGAAGTGCGAAGCTGCCGTTTCCTCACTCAGACCATTGGTGTGCTGAGCCCTGTATTGTTTACTCTGATGGGCAGCAGCTCTCAAGGGGCTTGGGCAAAGAGAGGTCGTTCCCCCTGGCCTACTCCTCAACTCTTTTAGATTGAGATGCCCGAGGAGATGTTTTTATAAATAAGATACATGCCAAGTGCTGGGTGCGAGGGGGATGAGAGACCGTCAGTATCCTGGATCTGAGTGGGTCTCTAGGGGCAGACACTGAACTTCCTCTTTTTTCTTTTCCCCTCACCCAGGATGTTGGCAGCCTACTGAAGAGGTAAGCTACCCTTCCTTTTTCCTCCTGTTACTTAGTCATTTATCAAATTTATACCCCGCCCTCTCCGCTGAAGCAGGCTCAGTGCGGCTTACAGAAAGATTAAAACACAGAGATAACAGTCAAAACCTTCTAAAAACAATCCAAACATCATAAAGTGCTAGTACATCTTAAGTTTGGCAATAATAATGATGTCGCTTAATGACGGCGGTGAAAGATGTGAATATGCAGTGAAATATGTGTGTCACTTGTATTGAAGCCTCCTCTGTCGTTTGGAGAGGGGGAGAGAGTTGGACTGGCTTGCTAACATGTGTTAGTTACGCTGTGGGGAAGGCCAGACTCCTTTCCCTGGATGGGTGGCATTTGAAATGACAAAGCATGTGACATACCAGAAAGAACTGTTATTTGGCAGCTGGCGAGCAAGCTGTGTAGACTCTTGGAAGAAAGGACCACATATACCAGTGCTTTGAGTTTGGAGAACTCATCCCCCCCCCCCCCCCC
>NW_015160264.1:68340-69453 GCF_001447785.1 Gekko japonicus | reverse complement strand
TGAACTATGTGGTCCTGGGAAGTATTTCATTCAGAGCTGGTATAAACTTGGATAAAAGAGGATTTATTGAAATAAATACTAAATAAGAGGGTGGTACAATGTAACTAGTAATGTGTAAATGATGAACAATTGCTTTGGTATCACACACAATCTTCTCCCTCACTGACAGGGATCTTTTCATGTAACTTTGTAACACTTGTTTATCTCAATGCCATATGTGTTCACTGTTTCTCTCCCGTTTGTTATGACCCTCAGACTTTCCTTTAACTGTTGGTTACTTAAACTTTACTTTACTGTTTCCTATACATTCAACTTTCAGCTTTCTCTCTCTGTCTCCCTGAACAACTGCAGCTGTCAGTTTTTACTGCTTCCACACAGAACTGCATGTCTAACTACGCACTGAACATCAACTGTCAACATCTAACTAAAACTACTGACTGACTCACTCATCCAACCAGATTCACTTCCAAAGCCCCTCCCCCCTCTGTCAACCACCAATCATACCACACTTGCCTCTTTCAACCACTCTAGTCTATCTACCACAGCCATGCAACCAAACTTTTAAAGAGACACACACACACAAACAAGGAATCGTTACAGATAGATTCGAGCAGCCTTAAAGATCCTGTGCTGTTTTAATTTTCCTCAGGTATTGGCTTTAGCTTTCGTACACAGTGACCTGAGAGCCCGCCCCAGGCTTAGAAGCGTTGACTCACCTAGAGATGTAAAATTTCCGGAAATTCTGAAGCTTGGAAAAAAACGGAAATTTTCGGAAAAATTGAAAAAAATGCTATATTAGCATTTCTTTTGTCTTTTCTAGATTGAAAGTCATTCTGTTACTTTAGGAACATAAAATATGACTATGGACATTTTTACTTGGTATGAAATTATCACAACTAGCATATTAAAAATATAGTGTATCCAAACAATTATTACAAACAGAATACCCATCCACATGCAAAAACAAAACTGAAACTTTTTAATTTTCTTCTGACAATCGCACCTCCTAAAGGAAGAAATGCATCTTGTTCTTGCATTGGAGAGTTCAGTTTATAACCTAGGACTTGCTTGTCCTCAGTGCACAGAAATTAGATCAATCTGATACCATATATA
>NW_015160264.1:46797-68211 GCF_001447785.1 Gekko japonicus | reverse complement strand
GGAAGGCGTCTCACTTAATTTATAGCGGGCGTGTTCTGGAGAGAGCCGTAAAAAACTTTAAAGGTAGGAAGCCATCCCTGCGGAAGTCACAGGCTAAGAAAAGTCTGTTAAGCAGGAATTGGGGGGGGGGGTTAATCTTCTCTAGGCCTATGATTGTGGTTAGGCAAGGATATTAAGAAACAGGATTTCATTTTCCCCTACTGTCCAGCTCTTAGCTGCGTCAGCTTCAGGGGCTGGTGTGGTCACATCAGAATCCTTCTAGAGAGCTATTTGCTTTGTACCCTGTTACGGGCACAAAGCTCTGCCATGCATCAGCACAAAAACAACAGATGGGAAAGAACCGGCGGCAGTGCTGTAGGGGGGCTGTATGGGTGTAATGGTTAGAGTCAGACCAGGACGACCTGGGGTTGGATCCTCCAGTTACAAGGCTTCTGGGTTGGCACAGGGCCTGTCACTCTCTGTCAGCCTAACCTATCACAATGACCCTGTGCGGTAAACTGAGGGAGGGGAGAACTGTGTACCCCATCTTGCGCGCTTAGCCAGAGCGGTGGGATAAAATAGAAGATACAACCCTCTCACCTTTTCCTGCTGGCTGAATCTGGCGTGTTGCTCACCCTGCCAACCCCCATCTTTTCCTTTGTCCGAAGCAGCATTGAAGTTGGCTTTGGGATGATGGCACTGCACCCCCACCCCCCCAATGACTTCTAATCACCAAGATTAGGCACCAGTTTAGTTCTTCACTAGTCACCTTTTTCTCCTCCCCTTCTTTTTTTATCCTCTCTGAACCTGGGAGACCCAGGTTTCAAACCCCACTCTGCCATGAAAGTTTACTGGGTAGCCTTGGGTCCAAGTCACACATTTTCCGCCTAAACTACCTCACAGGGCTGTTGTGAGGGTAAAAAGGAGGGGAAGAGCATAATGTAAGCCACCTTGGGTCCCCACTGGTAAAAAGGAGGCATATAAATGAAGAAAGTAGAGAAATGGCTGGCCTGGCAGTTCTCATGACAGAGAAGAAGAAGAAGAGATTGGATTTATACCCTGCTCTTCACTACCCAAAGGAGTCTTAGAGCGGTTTACAATCCCTTTCCCACACCCCACAACAGATACCCTGTGAGGTAGGTGGGGCTGAGAGAGCTCTGACAGAAACTGCTCTTTTTCAAGAACAGCTGTGCCAGAACTATGGCTTGCCCAGGGTCATCCAGCCAGGTGCATGTGGAGGAGTGGGGAATCAAACTCGGTTCTCCCAGATTAGAGTCCGCGCACTTAACCACTACACCAAACTGGCTCTCAGAGGACTACAGAGGGGGCCAAGCCGCACATGGGCTGAACATTAGGTTGTGGGACTTCCTCCTTTAGACACCCTGGCTAATGGAGGCTGACAAGTCAGAGAATGGCACTGGATTGCACAGGATTGTGTCCCCCCCTCCCCCGCAGTTTGATTGCCCAGTACATTTTTGCTTTGTCCTTCCTCTAAGGAGCTCAGAGCAATGCAGATGCTTCTCCCTCTCATTTTATCCTCTGCACAGTCTGGGGGGAGAGAGAGATGTCCTGCGGGTGACTACTCAAAGTTCACCTAGCGTGCCTCATGGCAGAGTGGGGGGGGGTTGAACCCTGGGCTCTGAGAGTCTAGCCATGAGGCCACGCTGGCCACAGTCCACTCTTTGCGGGGCAGAGGGATTTCCAGTGGCACCTCCGCCTCTCAGTTCTGAACAACATTTACTCATTTATTTATTAATGCTGGCAATACACTTTTCTACCCCGCCCTCCCCACACGGGCTCATGTGCCATGAATGCCATTCTAATGGGGGTGGGGGATAGAAGGTGCTTGTCTCAGCCAGCCTATATGATCTCTTTTCCATTTTCTTCCATAGGCACAGTGGCTTCCTGCTACTAGCTGCAGAAAGGTAAGTGTTGGGAGACCAGAGGAGGGCGGGGCGCGGGGTGGGCTTCACAGTAGGCACCAATGTTCCTTCTAAGCTGTAGAGTCTTGTGAGCAAAAATTATATTTTGTGAGCCACTGGCATTAAAGTTGTGAGCGAGCGATTTGCCTGCTGCATAAATTAGTTTGCTCTGGAGCCCTCCTTCCTGAGCTGAGACAAAAATGTGTGAGCTGGAGGCTAAAAACTGTGAGCTAGCTCACACTAAACTCAGCTTAGAGGGAACACTGGTAGGCACCCAACCTGCTTGTGTGCCTCGATCAGGTTGTGTGGTGGGGTGGCAGTTGGGTGAAGTCCAGGAATTCAGCTGGGAAAGGCGAATGGTTCAGACTTTCTCAACTGCTTCTGATGCTTTAAAAGCACTCCATCGCTCTGTGACCTCAGTAGTTTTTACAGCTGCTCTGTAAGGTGGCTCAGTCTTTATATTTGTACTCCCGCCCTTCTCTGAGGTGGCTTAGGGCAGCGTACCTAGTCTCCCCCCTCCCCCACTCCACTGCTCTGTCCCTGGAATATCCCTGTGAGGTTCGGTTGGCAAGGGTTGCCTCAGAAGGGGCTCTTGGCCAACTGCAGAGGACTGAGTTTATTTTCCTTTATCGGCATCCCATGCTGGGCCTTCAGGGGCTTTAAAATTCATATGGATCAGGTTCCATTCATTGGAGACCCCTTTTGTAGTTCTTTCTCAGCATGCAAATGAGAAAGCTGTAGCATCACAGTCGCCTCTTTCCTGCTGTATGGAGTCCCACACATTCAGAGGGAGCAGTGGCAACCAAAGGACGTGTGGCCGATTCGGCCTAGGATCTAATCTCATTCTTTCTCTTCTACAGTGAATGTAACTCTGGGCCATCAAGACACCGTGGAATTTTGGCAACCCCTGACTTTTTTGGTGCCCTGCCTTCCAAGGGTCAACCGGGGCTGACTTCTGCATAGCTTCCAAGATCTGATGAGATTGTCAGGTTCAAAAGAGCAGTTGCAGTCCACAACGATTCATAAGAATAGGTTGCTTTAATACAAGTCACTATTGATACCCTTTCATGGTCAGGAATGAAACTCAAATTGTATAGTATGTTTTAAATTATGGATATATTGTTGTTTTACTGTAGCAAGTTTATCTTGCCTTGTGAGCCGCCCTGAGCCCTACGGGGGAGGGCGGGGTATAAATTTGATAAATAAATAAAAATAAATAAAGCCAAGTATGTACAGATATAGACAGTTAAAAAGGGGTTAAGCCAATGAATACAGTTTGCGCTCAGCAGAACTTCTAGCGGGAGAAAACCAAGGCGGGAGAGAGCCTTTCAGCCGTTTGGTTCACACCAGCCAGATTGGGAACGGCCCTATCAACGGTTCTCACAGTCTTACCTACTACAAAGGCAGCAAAAGCATTCCAAGGTCAAAACGAGATAAGCATACAGGGAGGATGAGTACAGAGCAATGCAGACTAAGTCCCCCCCATCATACAGCAGGCAGGTTACACAGTGCGTACACAGAATACAAACGGCAGTTTACTGACAGAGATCCAGCTAGCTTGGACCTTTCAGGTCAGGGGACCTTAGTACGTCACAAAGCTACAATGATGCCAAGGAAGAAAATGGTGCCCATTAAGCGTATCTAAAACAAAGACTGCCACTTTGCACACACAGCTTTGTCAAAGGACTCCTCTCCCATCGTCATTTATTTGGAGAAAGGATTTTTGCATTTGCTTGACTGTCAGTGCCGGCCTCATCCACATTCCTTCCTTGCTTTGAAATCACACACGCTGCTGCAAAGCGACAAGCATCTCCCTCTCGCTTCTAGCTTCAGCCCTAAATTTAACATTTGGCCTTGGCCAAAACACAGAGGAACACGGGAATTCTGAGTTCTCCTTTTCTGTGAAATGGTGCAAAGTATAGGAGGAGGGGGATAAGGGTAGGAGTGCAAGACCCAAGTGTGCCGCATGACAGAGTGAGCTCCCGTCTGGCCCCAGCTCCTGCCAACCTAGCAGTTCGAAAGCAAGAAATTGCAAGTAGATAAATAGGTACCACTTCGGTGGGAAGGTAACAGTGTTCCGTGCACCTCGGCGTTTAGTCACACCGGCCACGTGACCACAGAGAAGTCTTCAGACAGCGCTGGCTCTTCGGCTTGGAAATGGAGCTGAGCACCGCAACCCTAGAGTCGGATTCAACTAGCTTTCAAGCAAGGGAAACCTTTTTACCAATTGACTTAATCCAATTTTAGCTATATTTATTGCTGTTACGTATGCTTCTTGACTAATTAGCTCTTCCTGGCGACACCTGGCGACACTCTCTATATATGTAATGGCTGGTGACTTCTGTTTCCATGTATCTGAAAAGGTGCCTACACATGAAAGCTTACACCCAGAATTAAACTTTTCTGACCTTAAAGGTGTCACGGGACTCGAACTTCATTCACATGTTTTTTTCAATTGAACAAAAAGGGAACGACTGCAACAAAAATAAAAACCAGCCGTTACAGAAAAGCAATATCTAAATGGGTGAAATGGAAGTTATTGAACCAAAATGAATATTACCAAAATATGAAAACATAATTATATACTGGCAAAGAGTTACAGAAACCTTAATTAAGGACCACAGTATTAAAAGTATCCCTGACCACTCAAGTTCCTTGTTCAGACCTGTAGGAGCCATGGTTTTCAGGGCATAGATCCAAAAGGCCTCTCTCATCTTGATAAAGCTGAAGTCCTGAGGCTGGCATTTGCTCAGTAATCCAGAAATGAAGGTTTAAGATTATATCTTGGGATATATCTGATAAAAGATGCCAGTGCTTATAAATCCCTTCCATCTTGTTGGACAAGCCATCATAGGTGGGAGGAATAACTAATCTGTTTCCTTAGGTCTACTCTTAGGTGTTAATAAAAGTGACCTATCAATATTTCTAGCCTTATGTAGGGTCTGTTTTAAAATTCTGGATGAATACCCCCCTCATTTTTAACTCATCCATTAGCACATGAACCTGTCTTTAAAAATCTGTAATATTACTACAGCGGTGACTCAAGTGGTTAAGATGCTGAACTGTAGACTTTTTTCTGAAAGTGTGCAGAAATAATGAAACGTGTTATTCTTTAAGGAGCCACATGACTCCTGTTTTCTCTTGCTGCAACTGACTGGCCTGGCTACTTGTGCCTGGAACGTTTAGTAAAAATAGTAAATGGTTACTTAAACATTTCTTGGCTGGATGTGAATTTTAAATTTCATCTTGTACTTTCTATGTTTCTTGACCTCTTCAGACTATTTTTTTTTTTTAAAAAATACATCCGCTATGAAAGGTCTGCCTGTGAGGAGTCCCTTTATTAATACTGAAGGAAGCTTCAGTGCATCAAACCCTATGCCAGAATTAAGGTGCTGTGTCAATCTGTAAGGAACCATTGGATTTCAGGTCATTTCTGTGGTGTGGTGCTTTAAAGAGTAACAGATTTATCACAGTAGAGCCATACCCAATTCAGGAGAATTAAGCTCACTGTTGGGGGGAAAACCTCTTCTCACTTTCACAATTTTGGCTTGCAGAAGTTCGATAATTATATAAGCCAGGGAATATCAAAGAAATAATAGTTAAGTGTAGGAATTCAGGGTGAATCTACAGATTTCCTGGATCTGACGGGGGAGGGGGGGTGTTTCCCAGAAAGTTAACAAAAGGTGATTGTATCAAGGCAGGGTGGACAGAAGGTCTGGCAGGGTGGGGGCTTCACAGATGCCTGAGGCAGCTTGGTAGGAGATAAGGTTGTGAAAGCAACCAATCCCGCCTGGCTTCTTGATAGTAATTCAATTTTACACTCAGAAAGACTTGGTGATGAAATTATCATGATAGACCTAGGTGGGTGCCTGGCTTTGCAAGCCTCCATGCCAATGGATAGGCACGTAGATCAGTGAATCAGTCTGTGTCTGTTTGTTAGCAAGGCGTAAGGAGAGCCATGTCCTCACCTCCCATGCAAGATATTGCCAGCACTTAAAATGGCTGGCTGTTAATGAGAATTTAGCCAAGAGGGACTCCAGGCAGAAAGTGCACTTCTAGGAAGGGGTGTTTGTGTTTAAAGCAACACCATCCCCACAGGTGAAAAAGTAACACAGCAAACAGCAGGTTGAACTAGAGACTTGCTCAAAGCCTGGCTGCTTTTGTTTACTCACAAGAATTTTTTAAGGACATGGATTATTCAAAAGCAGGACCCCGAATCAGAAGCTGCAAACACAAGAGGATAAGGAATTTAACTTTATGAACACAGAATAATGTAAAATAGGCTTTGGGCAAGCCACTGTTTCGTATTCCCTTTTCCCTTCTGAACCCAGAATTCAACTCTGTTGGTCTTAAAGGTGCCACTGAACTCAAACTGTGTTCCTGCAGGGGGTATTTTGTTATTACTGAAGAAGCCCTTCGTGACCTAGGAGCCCCCTGCCTTCCCTGATATACTCTGCGGCCACAGCTCCACTCATCTGAACAAAGTCTGTAGAAGATGCCACTCTGCAAAGGGGGCGAGATCAGCAGTGTTGCTCTGGAGCTGAGACAAAATATGTGTGAGCCGGAGGCTAAAAAACTGAGCCAGCTCACACTAACTCAGCTTAGAGGGAACACTGCTTCCAGCTATCATCTCTCTTTCTCCATGATCCACACACATTTAGGGAAAAGGGAAAAGAAAAAGCGCAAAGATGTCCTTCTGTACAATTTCCTTCCATGTCAGCAGCCCCTGCTTGTTACCATGAACAATCACATCTGTCATCACATTAAGGCCCTGTTGGGATGTCAGACCCTGTGACTCACAGCAACTATTTTCACTGGCCAGAATGGTCCCATGCATCCAGGGAAAAAGTGTGTCTCCATTTGTAACTTTGCCACAAACCATAAAAAAGAGGTCATTTTCTAGGTCACTGCCAGGTTCTGTGGTATCCTTTTACAAGCCCCTGGTGTTCTGAGGAGATGCTGGCCAGGTGGATGGAATAAACAAAAATCCTCATTCAGAAAACATTGCAATACATTGCTCAATGAGGGTGGAAATTGTTTGCCCTGCTTTTAACCCACATGCTTGCTAGGGATTTCAATACAACTTAAAAATTCTTTTCTGACACAACACAATGGCAATGTATTACAACGTTGTTTTCTGAATGAGGATTTTTGTTTACTCCCTCACCACGTGAGGGGGAACACAGTGCCATTGCGTTGTGTCAAAAAAGAATTTTTAAGTTGTATTGAAAGGCCAGGTGGATGGAGGCAGGCTGTAAGTCCATGTCTGTAAATGGAGCCTCAATATTCTGTGGCACGCTACCTTTGAACACTATTGAGTTTCACTGGGTTTCTAGAAGGCAAAGGGATGTTTCTTCACACAGGGGAAACCTCCATGGAGGCAGAGCCCAACCATTATCTCTCTCCACCCCCAAAAGGGGGAGGGGAAGGCAAACCACAGCAAAACAAACAAACAAACCCCCTGCCTGACCTGCGGCGAGGCCAGGCCTTTGAGCTCAAGGTGGGGAGGAAAAAGAGAACCTCTCTTTCGTGCTCTTGAAGAGGTCTGTTCCGAGTGGCCAGGCAGCACACAAACCCGTCCTAGAATGTCACCGTGTGTATGCAGCCCCAAACCTCCTCTCATAGAAGACCAGGGAAAACTATCCCCCACCCGTTGTAAATTCTCTCCTACAGATTTTATGGTGCCCTTGAGCCAGAAACGCTTCAGTCTGGGGATTTTAGGGGTCGGGCCGGCTTGCCAGTTCTTCAGTCCCCGAAACAGGAAAACTATCCAGCCCTTCATTCTAACTTTTCCCAGTTTCTTCATCAGAGAAGCGCAATCGGCAACTCAGCGCAAGAAAGAGGCTTTGCTGATGTGTTTTCCGAATGCTTTTCTCTGCTGTAGCGACTTGTTCCCTCACTTCGCCTTCGCCCCCAAGCGAACCGATCCTCCATCTCTGCTCCAAACTGCGGTCTTTCTATATAAGGAAGGATCCCAGAAGTTTGTAGAGTAGAAACTTGAGAGTTCTTGTTGGTCGTCCTGTTGTGTCTTTACTTAACAACCCGCCTTCTTGCTCAACTTCAAAACTAGGTAACACTATTAAGATAGAGGATCATAATATTATTCACTCTATCTGAAGACGTGTGCATGCACCGGAAAAAAATTAAACTTTGTTGGTCTTAAAAGTGCCAAACTTTGTTCGATTGCTTCAGACCAACACGGCTACCTAATCTGAAGCTACAATATTACTCAGTCACTACTTTTGGCATGTTTTTATCCACCAAATGCTGAATCTCAACACAAGACCTGCCCAGGCAAACCCGATCTCGTCAGATCGCGGAAGGTAAGCAGAGTCCACTCTGGCAAGTACTTGGATGGGAGACCTCCTTGGAATACCAGAAGTCGGGAGGACAGGGGCAGGCTTTATGCAGCCGCCTCTCTGAATATGCTCCAGGCCCCCAGTAGGGGTCAATCACCAGAGGTCGCCATGTCTTTCAGGTGCCACACCCACACAGTCACCAGAGGTCACCATGACTTCCAGGTGCACACACCCACATGAAAAATACAAAAAAAAAAAAAAAAAGTGAAAGAACCTGATAAGGCTATGCGGAATGTGTAACGATCCTGCACGTACTTATCTGAAAGAATCCGACGGGTATTAGAAACTCCCAAGTAAACACGGGTAGGATCGGGCTCCCTCACTAGAATAACGTCTACAACTTTGTACGGCCGCTTTGCACCACAACGAGGAGAGATATTTCTAAATGCAAACGTGCGCTCAGCTCAGCAAGTCCCGGTTTCGATTTTAACTGCTTTAATCCGTCTTTCATTCATACATTCATCCATCCGCCTCCCTTAGAATGTCGGGACACTCATTGGCTGTTGCAAAAAAGCCGGCTTGGCTCCGCCCCCACAGGCGAGGTCGTGTCGGCCTCTTTCAAGTGGTTCTCGGCTCCTTTCCCACTCGCGTCTCCCCGCGCTCCGTCCTGGTCGTTGGAGGCGAACGATCGGCTCTCTCTTTTTCATTTTGCAGTAGCCACGAGGGGCTTTTCTGGCCGTTTTCCGAAGCGAGCTGAGTAAGTAACCTGCCTTGTTGAACTAGCCAGGTGGGCACTTCCCAACCTTGGCCCGATGACATCGCTGTGGCTTTTGCGTGCGTGCTCTTGTGCCTGGGTCTTGCTTCCCCTCCACCCCCTTTCATTTTGTTTTATAGAAGAGTCTCTAGATCTGTGTCCCCGGGACTCAAGTCTGAGAGTTACTAAAACTGTGTATGGGGGAGAGCAACGTTTGAGTCCAGTGGCACCTTTAGGACCAGCAAAGTTTAATTCGGGGTATAAGCTTTGGTGTGCATGCACACTTTTTCAGATACGCTCACTATATCTGAAGAAGTGTGCATGCACACCAAAGCTTATACCCCGATTTAAACTTTGCTGGTCTTAAAGGTGCCACCGGACTCAAACTCAAAGAGAGAGAGAGAGTTAACAAAACGGTATTTTCGATTATTATCTGCACAGTTTAAAAAACAGCCGAGGGAGGCTTAACTGGGAAGGGCCCCGTGGAGTTCTGTGACAGGAGTCCCCGATGTTCTTCATCCTCTGGGGATGAGCCGGGGGAGAGGGCGTCAACACAAAATGGCCTCCGCGGGAGTCACAAAATGGCCTCCGGGGGTGGGGAGGTAGGGGGTCAGTCGCGGAAGACTGAGAGGTTGTAGGGAGCCAGGTACATGCCACTGAGGGAGGGGACGGTTTGTATCACTGCAGATGCAAAGACAGTAGTGTCTCCAAGGCGGGGGAGGGAAGGCAGGGCTGGCTCTTCCAGTTGGGTGTAGTGGTTAGGAGCCACCTCCATGGCACGACTCTCCAGCCAAGGGAAGGCATTTAGAGTTTACAATACCTTCCCAGTTTGGTGTTAGGAGTGCGGACTCTAATCTGGGAGAACTGGGTTTGATTCCCCACTCCTCCAGGTGCAGCTGCTGGTGTGACCTTGGGTCACTCATAAGTTCTTTCAGAGCTGTTCTCTCACTGGCAGTTCTCGAAAGCGCTCTCTCAGCCCCACCTACCTCACAGGGTGTCTTGTTGTGGGGAGGGGAAGGGAAGGGGATCCTAAGGTGCTCTGAGACTCCTTTGGGTAGTGAAGGGTGGGGAAATCCAGTCTCTTCTCCTCTGCCTTAGGAACCCAGGCTTTGTTGAAGCTGGTGGTGCCGGGCCACCCCATGGCAGATGGGTGTACCTCCCTGGAGATCACTGATCTCCTGGGGTGAGGATGGAAGCTTGGAGCTGCTCTCCTTTTGAGCATAAAACAGTCCCAGCAGTGTCCTTGATTTCTGCATGAAGAGAGCCTTGAAGAACTTGCCAGCAAAGTATACATTTAATAAAGGCGAATGAGGTTTTGCTAAAGATAATAGTGAGTTTTGAAAGATTCCTGACAGTAGGGTTTGTAAGCAGGGTGGATTTGATTTAAATCAAATCGATTTAAATCACTAGTCAATAAGACTAGATTAACTCATGGTTTTCTACATAAAGACTCATTTCTGCTGGTGTAATTTTAATATTTACAACCAGATGGTTTCATTTTTAGAACAATTTTCCAAATAAATTTTTAATTCATTTTTTCAGATTAGTTTCACAGATTAGTTTTCAGATTAGTTTTACAGTTATATAAAAATGACTGATCTGGTTATCCTATTAGAAACATATAGATAGATAATTATGAAATTATTGTGAGGTGAACTATTTCCAGTTTAATAGGTTAATCATTCATATTTGGACAACTTTTCTGCTGTACTTTCTTGGAAGGAGAAGAATAATCATTACCTTAATAATAACAATTTAAATCGTTTTATTTAACTAAAACAATAATAGTATATGTATTGTATTTGCTTAAACATCCATGTTAACTGATGTGGTTAAACAAAATACCTTTTAAAAAACCCCTTAGACTACTAGCCCGCTCCATGCATGAAAAACTTAAATACTTTCCTCTGTAGCTCACTCATCTTCATCTTCTTGTTTGTTCATAATATGGAAAAGTAAAATAAGCTTTCTTGCTTTATCGGGTCCCAAACAATTTTTCAATTTAGAATGAATGAGTCCAAAGGAAGAGAATATTCTTTCTATGCCAGCAGAAGAAGCTTCTGCTGTTAAAAGTGAAATCAATGATTTCAGCAGCCGCTGAATCCAAGTGCTTAAATGGCTTCCACCGGTTCACCGGTGTGACTTTCTTTAAAACATCTTCAGTAAACATATATTCCTTGAATGGTTCCGCCTTAGTTCTGAAGATTATTATAGCTGGCATTACAGATGGATGATTACTGGATACCCATGTCATAGCTAACTCGTCTTCCTCACCACTTAAGGTTTGACCCTGGTACTGGATATTTAGAGCTTGCGAGAAAATCAGCTGGTGACAGCTTCTCCCATTTGTATTTTTAATGCTTGTCATTTAATTCTGTCAGTGTGCAGTTCTGTTTTTAAGTACTCATTTAGTTCCTTTCAAATTTCAACAGCATCACCAATGAAACAGCTATTTTCCTGTATTTTGTTTACAGCTTCAGAAATGGGTTTCTGGATGCTCAGCATATGTTCAACATTTCTGTTAAGCCCAATGTTGAGAATTTTGGCTGTGACAGTGCCCTCTGTTTTGTTCACAAACTGTCATCCGAATAGGCCAGTTCTTGATGTACTGCTCAAAACAAGTCCACTCCAGAGTTCCATCTAACATTTTATGGGAGTGATAGCTTGGTTCCACCCATTCTTTTCAGAGCTGCTGCAGCAAAATGATTGTTACGGGAGTGTTAAGCCATTTCAACAACATTAGTCTTTATTTCTGGAACTCTGAAGTCTTTGGCTGGGAGGTGCAGCAAATGAGCACTGCAACCATACGTTATTAGCTTTGTATTCCCTTCTTGCTTTTCAGTTTCTTCTCATCTTGGATACATTTGCAGCGTTGTCTGTGACCAAACTGCATACTAGACATTTGAATTTTTGTTCGTGTTATTGGAGCTGCCACTTCTTTTAAGTATTCTGTTGTGTGTGCATTTTCTGATGCATCAGTTGTTTTCTGCAAGGAAAACATTCCCTCCTTCTGTTGTTATAAAGGTAAAGGTTCCCTTGCTCGAAAGCCAGTCGAATCTGACTCTAGGGTTGCGGTGCTCATCTCCGTTTCAAAGCCGAAGAGCCGGCGCTGTCTGAAGACGTTTCCATGGTAATGTGGCCGGCATGACTAAACACCAAGGCGCACGGAACGCTGTTACCTTCCCACCGAAGTGGTACCTATTTATCTTCTTGCAATTTCTTGCTTTCGAACTGCTAGGTTGGCAGGAGCTGGAACTAGAGACAGGAGCTCACTCCGTCTTGCGGCACCCGGGTCTTGAACTGCTGAACTACTGACCTTCCACAGCCTGCAGTTCAGCGTCTTAACCACTTGAGCCACCGCAGCTCCTTATTCTGTTATATGTTGTTATAGAAGCACATAAAACCGGATCATTGTGGACATCACCCATCAAGACTTAGGTTAACAATTTTACCCTCTAGAGCTGTGGCACATGGCTCCATTTCTCTGCCATACACTTTATTCCTGCAATCTCTGCTCTGCTGGGTGGACTGTATCCTGGCCTCACTGACAGAACCATATTAATGAGGTGTGGGTTTTCAATCAGACGGAAAGAAGAGTTTGTCGCGTAAACAGACTGGGCAATTCTTTCATCAATTAACTGTCTTTCTAATCTGCTGATTTTTATCACAAACTTATCTATGGTGGTTGAATAATATGATAAACCTCAGGCTATACACAGAAAGATCCAAAGACTTGTGGAGTATTCTGCTCAAAAGGTTTTACTTTGATTTATACTGTTTGTCCCTTCCTCCTCCCATTTAGCTTCTTGTTCAGATCTATTTCACTCCCAACCATCTTCTTCTATTCATTGAATTTTTTGAAACTTAGCACTTTAGAGGTGTTGATTCTGCGTACATAGATTTGCAAAGGAACAATGGGGTTAAGGTCCTTTTCTCCACTCTATGTCTATTTCATAAATTTTTGCTGTGAAGAAGAGGCATGTGAGGATGATGGTGATCTTGAATGTGGATAGTTTCCAGAATCCTTTATGTTGACGACAGATTCTGTTATTTTATTATTTGTACCATTTCTGCCTACTTAGTATTACTCATTGTATTAATTGCCACTCAGTACTGCCCCAAAAAGGAATATTTGCTTGCTTCAACTCTTTATTCCTTCATAACAGTTGTATCAAAATGTCAGTAACAATCAGTAACAAGAGTAACAAATATAATTCTGCTCAAACATGACCGTTCCTCAGGGCAGTCTTTAAGAAATATGATGAAATCAAAACGTTTACCAACATGAAGATCCTGCCTGTTCAAACATGTTCCTTTTGTCGTCTTCACCACAGCACTTCTCAGCATGTTGTTTCATTTGGGCCACCAGGCCTTGCATTTCTTTGTTACAGTGTTTCCATAGGTAGAGGAACTTCATTAAAATATTCCCAAACTGGGTCTCTTTTACGGCCTGCTGCCATTATAGGTTTTCTCCTTGAAAGAATAATATGATAAACCTCAGGCTATACACAGAAAGATCCAAAGACTTGTGGAGTATTCTGCTCAAAAGGTTTTACTTTGATTTATACTGTTTGTCCCTTCCTCCTCCCATTTAGCTTCTTGTTCAGATCTATTTCACTCCCAACCATCTTCTTCTATTCATTGAATTTTTTGAAACTTAGCACTTTAGAGGTGTTGATTCTGCGTACATAGATTTGCAAAGGAACAATGGGGTTAAGGTCCTTTTCTCCACTCTATGTCTATTTTATAAATATTTGCTGTGAAGAAGAGGCATGTGATCTCTGCAAACACAAACCCACAGTTTTGAGAACTGCAAAACCCAAGCATCTGTGATAATATGTTCTAGATAGAAAAATTGCCCAACAGTGTTACAGAGAAACCTCTGGAAGAGCATGACATTGTGAATGGATTAATGGAATCTGTTTACCAAAAAATGTAAACATTGCATGAGAATATACAGCCTCATGCTACATAATTTTAAAAACTAATCCTTATTTCATGATGAATAACATTTGGAATATAATGTATCTTAAGCAGAAAACTGTCTTTGGATAGATTCTCAAAAAGCTCCCTCATCGTCCTCCTTTGTTACAAACCCCGTCCAGTATGGGGCATGGCCCACTAAAGCTGCACAAAAAGGGTATCCCACTGAAAAAATTGTGCATGAGCCCCTGGAAGAGGATTGCATGTCGCAAGGTCCTAGTGAACTGGAGGAGGGGGAATTTTCTTCTAATGAAGAAAAAGGGGAGGAAAGGAAACCTGTTACATCAGAACAGTCCTTTTGCTTTTTTCCACTCTGGAAACATGTGACCCTGAGAGCAAAGTGTGTATTTCTCACAACTGTTTAAGCTTTTCCTGCTTTATTCTGAGCAGGGTCAGATGGTATCGGTTTTTATGGGTCTCCACTCTCCAGTAACAAAACAGGTAACCCCCTCCCCCCACGGGCATTCTGTGGTTCTGCCTGTGCTCAGTTGGGAAGCCATGAATTTTGAAGAGCTTTCCCTGCTGAAAAAGCACACACCATGTTAGATGAACACATGAAGATGCATTCTGTGAGTCACATCTTCGGTCTAGCCTGGTTGGTACTGCCTGTGAGATTGGTCATGGCTCTCCAGAGTCTCAGGTGGAGGACTTTTCACCTTACCTGCAACCTGAGCCAGTTTGGTGTAGTGGTTAAGTGCGCGGACTCTAATCTGGGAGAACCGGGTTTCATTCCCCACTCTTCCACTTGCACCTGCTGGATGACCTTGGGCAAGCCATAGTTCTGGCACAGCTGTTCTTGGAAAAGAACAGTTTCTATCAGAGCTCTCTCAGCCCCACCTACCTCACAGGGTGTCTGTTGTGGGGAGGGGAAGGGAAAGGAGTTTGTAAGCTGCTCTGAGACTCCTTTAGGTAGTGAAGGGCGGGGTATAAAACCAATGTCCTCTTCCTCTTCTTCTTCTTCTTCTTCCGGCTTTAAGTTAAAACAAGAATCCAATTCCGAAAAATTGTTCCTAGATGGCATTTGACCCCTGTATGTTTACACCACATTTTACCCTCATATAGCGCCAGTTGTAGGAGGGGATGTGGGCAGCCTGGCTCTTACATTGATTGCTGGTGGACGTGCCCTGTTATGGTGCAATATTGGACCACTCTTCTTAAACTGATATGTGATATTACTGGGCACAGTATCCCTATGA
The DNA here is from genome assembly GCF_001447785.1 of Gekko japonicus. Lineage (NCBI taxonomy): Eukaryota > Metazoa > Chordata > Lepidosauria > Squamata > Gekkonidae > Gekko > Gekko japonicus. Next base: position 53,078 of record NW_015160264.1, on the reverse strand, counting down.
GGCCAGCACTTGCTTAATTATGGTGGGGATAGATATTCGTGCTGTCAGGAAGGCTCTCGTTTCTTATATGTTGGTGGCAGCCAAGACTTTAGTGGCTAGGCATTGGAAAAAGAATATACAACCCTCATCTAATACATGTGGTTTAATAAGTTATGGGAATACCTGGTCATGAACAAAATATCCGATGTTATTTCCTTGGCGGAGAATCTGGAGTTTCATTCAGGTTATTTGGAATGTTGGTTTCCTTTTCATCTAATACATGTGGTTTAATAAGTTATGGGAATACCTGGTCATGAACAAAATATCCGATGTTATTTCCTTGGCGGAGAATCTGGAGTTTCATTCAGGTTATTTGGAATGTTGGTTTCCTTTTCTTGAGTATATGGAAAGACACAGTAAGCTTAAAAAGGCACGTCCTAATAATTTGAAGGTTCTAGTTATATACTGAATAGCTGTTTGGTTCTATTGCTCTTGTGCTTTTTTGTGTTTGTATTTATGTTGCTGTTGTGGTTTCCTAATAGTATGTGCTACTGTGAATTGTTGTTACAGAAGTAAAAGATTATTTTTTTAAAAAAAAGTGGTGATGTCAGGGATTGATCCAGAGACCTTGTGTGTGCAAAGCGGATGCTCTTCCACTACGCCACAGACCTTCCCTGATGTGATACTTTCTCTGCCCTTTCCAGCAGTCCCAGAAGGAAAGAAAAGAAAGACCTCATGGCTTCCGAGAGCCCCAGAAAGAGGCTTCGGGAGGAAGTGACCTGCCCCATCTGCTTGGAGTTTTTTAGGGAACCCGTGACTTTGGCGTGTGAGCACAACTTCTGTCGCTCTTGCATTCTGCAGTCGTTGGACAAGTCTCCCACGAGCACCCTGTGCCCGCTGTGCAAAAGGACTTTTCACCGAGAAGACCTGAAGCCAAACTACAGCATGGCTGGCTTCTCTCAGCTCATCAATCTCCTGAGGTACCTGGAAGAGGCGGACGGGAGAGGTGTCTGTCGGAGGCATCAGGAGCCCCTGATGCTCTTCTGCAAGGATAGTGAAGTCCTCCTCTGCACCTCATGTGAGAAGGAGCACCAAGATCACAAAGTAGTTCCGGTGGAAGAGGCTGCCCAAGAGCTCAAGGTATGAACCCTTTATTTAAAGAAGCCTGGGGAATACAGGGTGAGTGAAACAAGGGAATTAGCTGTGCACCAGACCTGGGATGGCCTGCTTTTTTCTTTTTGGTGTGGCCCTACTGCGGTGGCTCAAGTGGTTAAGACGCTGAACTGCAGGCTGTGAAAGGTCGGTAGTTCAGCAGTTCGAGCCCCGGGTGCCGCATGACGGAGTGAGCTCCCGTCTCTAGTTCCAGCTCCTGCCAACCTAGCGGTTCGAAAGCAAGAAATTGCAAGTAGATCAATAGGTACCACTTCGGTGGGAAGGTAACAGCGTTCCGTGTGCCTTGGTGTTTAGTCATGCCGGCCACATGACCACGGAAAACGTCTTCGGACAGCGCTGGCTCTTTGGCTTTGAAACGGAGATGAGCACTGCAACCCTAGAGTTGGATTCAACTGGGTTTCGAGCAAGGGAACCTTTACTTACTGCTCTGAACTGCAACGTCTGCAGATAAATCTCACTGGGGAGCCGAGACCTCAGAGTCAGTGTGCAGACTTCTGAAAAGCACAGGAGCCTGGGCCGGAAAACTCTGGCAGCCTTAGTGTGCAAAGGGCTGAGTTTCTTGGAAGGCGCTTTGCACTCCTGTCCACGGTGCAGACTGGTATGAGCTTTATGGTATGGGAGGTGGCTTCCTGGGAAGGCGCTGGGGGATCCCTTGCCTGCCCCTGCAGAACAAGTTTGTGGGATTCCTTTTGGGAATAATATGCCACGACTAGGGCAGGAGTGGATTTGTCTCGCCTCCCGTTGGGAGATGGTGTGTCGATTTGGGAAGGGGGGATTTGTCTCACCTCCCAGACTTACCTACACTTCAAATTTCCTGTCCTGAAGAAAAATTGGGAGATGGTGTGTCGATTTGGGAAGGGGAGTGACAAGAGTTACGTGACGATCTCTAAGCTTTGATTTCTTTCCGGCTCCTCAAAAGAAAGAAAGAAAAATCCCAAACAAAGATTTGTTCTGTCTTCCAGCTTGCTTTGTGTATCTAATGAAGTAGAGCCTATGGGGTATCAGAGCCATAGTTTGTGACGCAGGGCCTAGAGCAGTGATGGCGAACCTTTTAGAGACCTGAGTGCCCAAACTGCAACCCAAAACTTACTTATTTATCGCAGAGTGCCAACACGGCAATTTAACCTGAATACTGAGGTTTTAGTTTAGAAAAAACAACTCATACATTAAGTTAAGATGATCCAAACAAAGTAAGGAAAGCAATCCCAAATGCTTTCATTTACTTAATACTATTTGGCAGAGAATTCGACACTTTTAATGATGGTGTGGGCCTGGCTGTGGCGATGGCACACATGCCCACAGAGAGGGCTCTGAGTGCCACCTCTGGCACCCGTGCCATAGGTTCGCCACCACTGCCCTAGAGGTACCTGCCTCAAGGATGTCCTGCCCCAATAGAGGTCTGCCCCTTTCACAATCTTAAATGGATCTTTTGGAGGGGGCAGACCTTCTAAAACACCATAAAGGATTCCAGGTTGTGTATCTTGTTGGTCTGAAGCAACAGAACAAAGTTTGAATCCAGTGGCACTTTTAAGACCAACACGCTAAATTGTGGGAATAAGCTTTTGTGCCCAGAATTAAACTTGTCGGTCCTGAAGGTGCCATTGGACTTCAGTTTTGTTTTCAAGGATCCCTGAAAGGGATAAAAACTAGAAGGGTGTGCACACAAATCTCCAGACCCCGAATTTCAGCACAAAGCCTCGTACACAAGAGAAGGAGATAAAGATGAGCCCCCTCCCCTATCCGAAGAAGTGTGCGTGCCCACAAAAGCTGAATACCAGGAATAGATTTCAAACTTTGTTCTGGTGCTTTAGACCAATACGGCTACCCACCTGGATTTGTCCCCATTCCCTGTGTTCTGCTGATCTGTTTCAGGGCTGCGTGAGCTGCGTGTTTCCTTACCCACTCTTAAACCTGAAGCGTGCCCCTCCCCAATTTGTAACCCTCTTCAAAACTAACTTTGATGTGCGTTTGTTTTTCCTTGAGGATCGGATCTCAGCCTCTATGGAGGCGCTGAGCACACAGAGACAAGAGATGATAAAGGCTGTATCAGCCACAGATGACGAGTGCAAAGAACTCCTTGTAAGTATCACTCTTACTATGAAGCGAGGGATCAGAATAAATACTGGGAATGTTCGGAGTATGAATGGACCCATGAGGTAGCCGCCCCTCTCAGGAAGTCCGTTCTTTGGTATGCTTTGCTCTCCCATCAGTTGTTTTTGGGTGTCTTGGGAATCTGGTGGAAGCTTCCTGGCAGTGCTGAATGTAGAACATCATCTCTGTGCAGCGTCAGAGGCTAAGCCAGGGCACACGTCTTGTCTTCTGTGATTGGAACCACTGTTCCCTCTAAGCTGAGTTAGTGTGAGCTAGCTCACAGTTTTTTAGCCTCCGGCTCACACATTTTTGTCTTAGCTCAGGAAGGATGGCTCCAGAGCAAACTAATTTTTGCAGCAGCCAAATCACTCACACACACCTTTAATGCCAGTCGCTCACAAAGTAGAATTTCTGCTCACAAGACTCCACAGCTTAGAGGGAGCATTGACTGGAACCCCGGCTCTGTACGTTGGCCTGAGAAATCAGCTACGGTGGGGAGAATAGGGAAGGGATTTGGACGGCAACACTGGGAGAATAACTTTCCTCCTTCCCCTTGTGCCGTTTTCCTCAGTCAGAAATGGACACGCACTTCACAAATCAGATATGGACTCTGCTTTTGGCCTATTAAATGTTTGTTCTTACATCTCCTATGGAGCCCCTACCAACGCTTTCCCATGACATCGGTATACAACATCTGTTTTACCTCAACAAGTAATTCATGCACCTGTTAAGTTTCAGTAAAGTACATATCGTTACAGTTCATGAATCCCTTTCAAATATGTTAAAAATAGAATACATTAAAAATATAAGAGAACTAAATCCCTGAAAACCCAGATGGCTGCCACTAATGGTTTAACCCCAAAACATACAGAGGCTTCTTTGCAACTGCAGGTCTTGACTTGGGTAGATGTTAAGAGGGAGGTAGGCGGGGCTGAGAGAGCTCTGACAGAAACTGCCCTTTCAAGGACAGCTCTGACAGAAGAACTATGGCTTGCCCAAGGTCATCCAGCAGCTGCAAGTGGAGGAATCAAACCTGGTTCTCCCAGATTAGAGTCTGTGCACTTAACCACTACACCAAACGTGCAATATGTGTGTGCATTCACTGTTACAAATGGATGTGCACACATAGCATGTAACGTGTGCGCATTCGCTGTAATTTCTGAATAGACCTGCAGACAGTCATTAGTGTATCAAGAGACACTTTAGTGAGTTCCAAGGCCAAACTACGCATGACACCGAAATTCCACAGCTCGAATGCCAAATATTTCAAGCTGACCTTCTAAACCAAAATGGTTTGGATCTGTGGCACTGAGCAAGGGTTTCTTTCCCCCCCATTCCCACCTGGTGGAGCTCTCTGCCAAACAACATTCGTGCCCTGCGGGACCTGATGCAGTTCTGCAGGGTCTGTAAGGCAGAGATGTTCTGCCAGGTGCTTGGTTGAGGACAGCGACGGGCACCATCTTGGCTGGCTGGCATTCTCCCCCCCCCCTTTTTGTGCTTCTCCCTACCTCTCCCTCAAGGTGATGACATAGTCTGATATCCAATGTATTAGCGCCATTTGAAATATAGTTTTAACAAATGCTTTATTGTGATATGTGTGTTTTTATTATATGTCTTTCTATTGTCGTTCACCACTCAGAGCCCTGAGTACTCAGGGACTGGGCGATTCATAAATCTAAATGATAAATATATAAATGTCCTTGTTTTCCACCCCACCGCCTCCACCGGGGTTTGATTCCCAGTAGGTAAAAGACGCTGAGTGAAGGGCGGGGTATAAATCCAATCTCCTCCTCTGTCTCCTTCTTTGTCTTCTTCTTCCACATCAGTTTGTAACAAATGGCCAACAGCATTCACTTTGCACATTTCTCTTAAATAAGTAAATCTTGGTGCTGGTCCCCATTTAATGTGCGGTTCCAGTCACACAATCTGTAAACGCGTCGACTGTTAGCGTGCGCCGGGCTCTTGTGTCGCTGAACTCTCGCCATCATTCCATCCATTCTCTCACTGCAGAAACGGATGGCAAAGGAGAGGCAGCAGGCGGCCGTCAAGTTCCAAACTCTGTGGCCCTTTCTGAAGAAACAGGAGGTCCGTACGTTGACCCGGATGAAACGGGTTGAGAAGCAGATGGCGAGGAAGAGGGAACTGCATAAGGAGCGACTCAGCCAGCAACTCTCCTCTCTGGAGGACCTGATCCAGGAAATGGAGAAGAAGCGGGAGCTGCCCGCCAGTCAGCTCTTGCAGGTGAGATGGTCGGCCAGCTGTCTTTCATGGAAGCATGAAGCTGCCTTTCCCTCAATCTGACCATTGCTATGCTGGAGCCCTGTATTGTCCGCTCTGATGGGCAGCGGCTCTCCAGGGGCTCGGGCAGAGAGACATTGTTCCCCCTGCCCTGCTTCTCAGCTGTTTTAATTTGAGACGCCTAAGCAGGTGTTTTATAAGATACGTGCAATGTGCTAGGTGCAAGGGGACGAAGGACCATCCGTATCTTTGATCTCAGAGCCAGTTTGGTGTAGTGGTTAAGTGTGCGGACTCTAATCTGGGAGAACCGGGTTTGATTCCCCACTCCTCCACTTGCACCTGGCTGGATGACCTTGGGCAAGCCGTAGCTCTGATAAGAGCTGTTCTTGAAAAAGAGCAGTTCCTGTTGAGAAAGAGCAGTTCCTGTCAAGAGTAGAGATGTAAAATTTCCGGAAATTTTGAAGCTCGAAAAAAACCCGTGTTTTTTTTTGGGGGGGGAAACGGAAATTTTTGAAAAAATTGAAAAAAATGCTACATTAGCATTTCTTTTGTCTTTTCTAGATTGAATGTCATTCTGTTACTTTAGGAACATAAAATATGACTATGGACGTTTTTACTTGGCATGAAATGATCACAACTAGCATATTAAAAATATAGTGTATCCAAACAATGATTACAAACAGAATACCCATCCACATGCAAAAACAAAACTGAAATCTTTTTATTTTCTTCTGACAATAGCACCTCCTAAAGGAAGAAATGCATCTTGTTCTTGCATTGGAGAGTTCAGTTTGTAAACT
>NW_015160264.1:36401-46674 GCF_001447785.1 Gekko japonicus | reverse complement strand
CTTGTCCTCAGTGCACAGAAATTAGATCAATCTGATACCATATATATATATTTTAGAAATGATTTGGAAAATATTTGAACAACTTGTCTTAAAATATTTTATTCATCATGTTAAAATAAAACATTCCATAGTCAATTTATTTTATTTTTTCAATTTCCAATTTTTTGGAAAAAAACAAAAAAGGCTTCAGGAAAAAAACAGCGTTCTAGACGTGTGTTAAATTAGCAGTGCTCTGGGCTGTGAAATAAGCACGTGCTTTTCCCCAACTGGGAATGAATGTCAGAGTCTTAGTGAGGGCAGTAGGCCAGGCAGTGCTGCTGCTGCAGGTTTTCATTCTCATAAGAACATAAGAGACGCCAATGTTGGATCAGGCCAAAGGCCCATCCAGTCCAACACTCTGTGTCACACAGTGGCCAGAAATAGCAGGTGCCATCAGGAGGTCCGCCAGTGGGGCCAGGACACTAGAAGCCCTCCCACTGTTGACCCCCCCCCCAAGCACCAAGATACTCTCAATCTGCAGCAGGCAGGAGAGCAGGTGATGAAGGATATGATGCTAGCTGGCAGCTTGTGGCCAGGTTTTTGTCCAGTGGCTGAAAAATGCTGAATTCAAGCAGCCTTGATGATGATGCATCATTTTAACTTTTCCTCCAGTGTTGGCTTTAGCTTTCTTATGTGAAGACTTGAGCCCCTGCCCTGGGTTTAGGAATGTTTACTCACCAATGGGTTTTTTTGTCACGCAAGCCCCCGCTCCACCACCACTCACATTCTGGCGTTCGTGTCCCTTCCTTCATTTCCTTTTATTGCTTTGAGATTTTTTTGATTTGGTGGGTTGGAGGATTATTCTCTTATTTGCCTCTCCAGGGGTAGGCAGAAGGCGACGTCAAAATATCCGTCATGTTTTCTTCCTGTACTACACCGGAAAGTCTCAGCCTTCACCGATAGCCATGCGATTCTGGAGAGGGCCATGAAAGAATTTGAAGGTATTGAAACATCCCTGTGGGAATCTCTGGCCGAGAAAGTGTTCTTAAGTTGGAGAAGGGTGGGATCTCTGGGGGGTCTGGCTGAAGTCGGATGAGGTTTAAAAGCGGGGATTCATTTCCACAGAGCGTCCCACTCACGGTCAATGAGAGTCAGCTTCAGGGTGGTGGTGGTGGTGGTCCCGTTAAGATCTTCTTTGTTGAGTAATTTGCTTCCTACCTCGCACAGGCACAGACTGCTGCCGTATCTCTTGTGTTTTTTGTTTCAAAATGGTTCACATTATAAAAATACAAACACGTCGAAATGCTGCCTTGTTCTAGTATACAAAATTAAGGCCAGGAAAGGTATAGATTGCTGAACCAGCTGAAGGAAAAGAACCAGTGGCAGTGCTGAAGAAAGAGGAGGACTGGATGATGTCATAGTTAGAGTCAGATCAGGAGCAGGGAGACCTGGGGTGGAGTTCTCCAGTTGCATTGGCTGACACTGGGCCTGTCACTTTCCCCACAGTTTAACCCTGAAGAACAATCCTGTGCAGTCACTGGAGGCAGGGGGAGAACTGTGTATACTGCCTTGTTCTCTTCTAGGCATAGGGGTGTGATAAAATAGAGAGCAAAATCCTTTCACTTTGTCCTGGTAACTTGATTCTGCCATGTCACTCGCCTTACCGCACCACACTAAGCCCTTGCATGATGTTCAACTAAATTCTATTATGTTCCTTTGTTGGAAACAGAATAGAAGTTGGTTTTTTTGGGGGGGCGATGTTTTGGGATGGTGTCACCCCCTCCCCCGATGGTTTCTTTTCCTGACTGCTGTCTTCCGTAGACCCCCAAGATGAGGCAGCATTCATTTGTTATCTCTCCCATTTTTTTCCACAGACTCGGTGGCCTCCTGCTACTAGCTGCAAGAAAGGTAAACATCTGGAGATCAGAGGAGGGATGGGCAGGGTAGGCTTCTCGTAGGCACCCCACCTGTTTGTGTCCGTCGGTTCTGGGGACGGCAGTTGGGTAAAGTCCAGGAATTCATCTGGGGAAGGGTGGACAGAATAGCCTGTCTTAAGTGCTTTCGTGTTCTTTTCCAAAGAACTTTATATAGTTAATGATCTCAGTAGTTTTAAAACATTGCTCCATAAGGTAGCTCAAGTCTTTATATTTGTACCCTAGCCTTCCATCAAGCAGCTCAGGGGATCATACCTACCTCCTTCACTGCTCTGTCCTTAGTATCTGGGTGGGGTGGGTGGGGTGGGTAACTTCTGCTGCAGACCCTGTCTTGCAAAGGGTGCCTGAGAAGGGCCTCTTGGCCAATTGCACATGGCTTTGTTTTCCTTTCTCTGCATCCCCTGTTGGGCCTTCAGTCGATTGCATCGAAATTCACATGGATCAATTTTCAATAGTGGAAAAGCCCTCTTCTAGTTTTTCTCTCGACACACAAACGAGAAAGTTGCGGTATCACAGTTTATGCCTTTTTTCCCTGCCATAAGAATTCCCATGTATTCAGAGGAAAAAGTGCAGATAGACAGAGGGAACATGATCTCCAGCTGAGGCGCCCATTGGAGGCAGTAGCTGCTACAGTCAGATAGCGGCTTCTCTGACTAGGCCCGCTGTGTGAGCCAAGAGAGTGTGGCCAATTCTTCATTTTCCGCTCAACCGCTTAATTCAAATTGACTCCAAACTCAGTTCAGGTAAGCGGCACGTTTTTGTTATCTAGCACGTTCAAAACGGGTTTCGCATTGTTTCTTTTAACTCACAGTTGTTGTCCTTCTTCAAAGAGGTCGGCTGACGAAGAATTTATGCCGGTAATCCGGCTCGATCGGCCACTATAGAGTTGCTTGGCACTTGCCTTCTTCGTGGGAGGAGGTCAAAGCCCAATTCAGCTTCTTCCGAAGCTGGATTACGCCAACCTCACACTCCCTCTAGGGCGCTGCTGCCTGCTTGTCCCCCCCCCTCGCTGGGGAGTGATGCATTGGGCTGTGTATTGCCCAAACGGTCGAAAGTGGCCGTCGCACGCTTCGCACGATCGCGAAACGCTTCAGTCCTCCATCTTAGTCAGACCGGAAGCCTCGAGAGTGTGGCCAATTCTGACCAGGATCTGATCTCAGATTTTTCCCCCCTCTCATTTATAGGTGAAATAACTTTGGGCAGTGCTGATATTGAGCTCATACTATGAAAGGACTACGAAAGTGTGATACTGACCAACAGCAAGTCCTGCCCAACAACCTTCAAAGATTTGTGTACTAGTCATGTGTTCAGGGCTATAGCCTACCTGCTGTAGACAGATGCTGCTGGGAATTAGATGTGGGGAATGAGGGCAGCTGGTCTAGGGATGTGTCAACACTGGGAAGCCATAGAAGGAAATATTTGGTACAACTTGTTTGGCACCAGCGTTGCAGTTACTTCATGGATGTCTGAAAACTGCAGGCCGTTTTCTACTTGTCTTATATGTATGATTATTTCTGTTATACTGTAATACTTTTCAGCTCTCCCTCATCTTGTAGATGTTGTATAACAGATAGGATTGCCAGGTGTTTGATGTTTCTGTCCAGGAAAGAAATTAAGAAAACACACAACGTATTAATGCTGTTATTTTCTGATTAACCAGACTGTATTGGCTTCCCCTCTTCCTTGTGCCCTGTCTTTTGGGTCGCTGTTGCATTATATTGGCTTCTTGGCCTGTGCTTTATGTTGTCCTCCATTGTGTCAGACCAAAGCTGCGGCAGCTGCTGTGCTCACAGCTTACAGTGGTGCCCAAATGGCAGCACTGTCACCTTGTCACTGTTGATATTTTGCCTTGGCTCAAGGAGACTAGCCTCCCCATGCTGGGATGCAACCGAGCCTGAAATGGGCCTGTATGTATGGGAATATGTGTGAGAGGTATCCAGCACCTGCAGTAAATCAAGGAACTGTGTAGAACAGTGAAGTAATTCAGAGAACAGTCGCTTCAGCTGGAAGAGACTAGAAAATTCTGTTAAGGGTCTCTGCCTTGACACCCTTTAACTGAAGTTCTTTATGAATTCCAAGCATTTATATGGTTTCTCCTCTGTATGACTCCTCTGATGAATAGTAAGGTTTCCTGTCTTAAGTCCTTTCCACATGCCAAACAAGTGTATGGTTTCTCACCTTTGTGTATTCTTTGGTGAACACAAAAGTTAATCCCTTGACTGAAGCTCTTTCTACATTCAAAGCATTTACATGGTTTCTCCCCACAATGAATCCTTTGATGGACAGTACATTTTTCTCTGTGACTGAAGCTCTTTTTGCACTCCAAGCATGTGTATGGCTTCTCACCTTTGTGCATACTTTGGTAAGGTGTATTTTCTGACTGAAGCTCTTCCCACACTCCAAGCATGTATATGGTTTTCCCCCTGTGTGATTCCTTTGGTGAACAGTAAGGCTTCTCCCTTGATTGAAGGTCGTACTCAAAGCATTTATATGGTTTCTTCCCATTGTGAGTCCTTAGGTGAATAGTAGCACTTTTCCTCTGACTGAAGCTCTTCCCACATTCCAAGCATTAATATGGTTTCTTTTTTTGGTGTGAATTTGGTTTCTCTTAAGGCTAGATTTGCAGCCAGGTCTTTGCCATTCAGAAGCCATATATTCCTTCCCCTCCATCTTTTGTCTTGGATTTCTTGCAGATCCCTGCATTGAAAAATAAATTATTTATTCTGCTTCTGGTTTCCTTTCCTCTTCGACATCCCTTGATTCTTGGCTGCTTTTACTCCTATGTTCTTTTCTCTTCTAGCATAGCTCTCAACTCCTTTTCGAATACAGAGAGAAACCAAATAAAAACCCAAAGAACAGTTACACAGACATAAGTGAGAGCCAGTTTAGCGTAGTGGTTAAGCGTGGTGGACGCTAATCTGGAGAACAAGGTTCGATTCCCCACTTGAAGGTAGCTGGGTGACCTTGGGCAAATCACAGTACTCTCTTGGCCTAAAAGTACGTATAGCTCGCCACCTAGTGGTGCCAAAAGAGCTACAGCTTCTGCAGCCAAACGATCCCTTCTGGGATCTCGACGCAGAATGCCAAACGATAATTAACAAACTTTAGTGAACTATTCTTACTACACTAGGCATGGATAATCTTCTGCAACGTTTAACTATCAGCCACAAAAGAATGGCTATTGTTTGTTTTTTTAGTTTCACATGTTTTACTAGATGGAAGTGCCAGCTGTAGAGGACAAGCTTAATAGAAACAGCTGTCCTTTCATGCCAGGGAAACCTGTTTTCCATCCTTTAACAGAAACCCACATTCATTCTAACAGGCTCCTCCCTTTCCTAGTACACAACTCACCTTCCCCATGTTAGAAGCTCAGGAGTTAAGACCATTTCTCTAGTAAAGAAGCTCTACAGCCCTCCAATATTTAAGACCACTTCTCTAGTAAACAAGACCTAGGAAAAAGTAAAGGTCTCCCTTGCTCAAAAGCCAGTCGAATCCAACTCTAGGGTTGCGGTGCTCATCTCCGTTTCCAAGCCGAAGAGCCAGTGCTGTGCTGTCCAAAGACGTTTCCGTGGTCATGTGGCTGGCATGAATAGATGTCGAGGCGCACAGAATGCTGTTACCTTCCCACCAAAGCCGTACCTATTTACTTGCAGTTTCTTGCATTCGAACTGCTAGGTTGGCAGGAGCTGGGGCCAGAGACGGGAGCTCACTCTGTCACACGGCACACTCGAGTCTCGAACTGCCGAACTACAGACCTTCCGGTCTACAGTTCAGCATCTTAACCATTATTGATTGTCTTTACTGTTCCTGCAACTGGAGTGACAAACAGCAAACCAAGGCTTCTTTATTATGTGTGTGGGGAAAAGTTTATGTGGGGGAAAAGAGCAAGTGACACCATATCAGGATACAAACCCTTCACTGTTTGAGCTGGAAGGGATTAAAAAAACACACGAAAAGGCATTGCTTGGTGGGGCCCTTTGGTGTAGCGTGGTGTGGGGAGTTGAGGGACTGAGACAGCCCTGCAAGTGCTGCTACCACCCCACAGGGCTGGCATTCACACACGCACCCTGCCAAGTGGCCTGTGGGGCTCTCAACCTCCTGTGGTCCCCTATGGCCTTAGGAGAAGAGGGAAGGGGTTTCACATCGTGCCAAGCCCTGTTCCTTTCCCCCTCCTCTGGGGGCAGCTGCAGTTCTTCTCTCTGGACAGCTGCTCAAGCTGGGTGTGTGCCCCAGCTGATCCTCCTTGACCTGGGAAGACAGATTTTTAAGTAGCTCAGCAAGGCCTGTTCCCCTGGTTCGTGCCTTGAATGGCCCAATGGCTATGTGAGGTGTCCTTTCCCAGCCCTCATGGGTAGTGGGGTAGGGAGCCAGTTTGATGTAGTGGTTAAGAGTGTGGACTCTAATCTGGGAGAACCGGGTTTGATTCCCCACTCCTTCATGTGCAGCTGCTGGTATGACCTTGGGTCAGTCATAAGTTCTTTCAGAGCTGTTTTCTCAAGGGCAGTTCTCGAGAGAGCTCTTTCATCCCCACCTACCTCACAGGGTGTCTGTTGTGGGGAGAGGAAGGGAAAGGGATTATAAGCCGCTCTGAAACTCCTTCGCATAGTGAAGGGCAGGGTATAAATCTAATCTCTTCTAGTGCTCCCGAGAAGTTTGGGACCGTATAACCTCCATGCAAGCCCTTCCAGGTCACTGTTTGACTATCAGGATGTGGTCTCAGCCACGCTGTGTTCAGCACAATTGCTGGTGCCAATTCAGGCTTCACCGGCATCAGCCTGGGTCTATTGCTCCCCTTGCTCGCCAGTGTATTCAAGCAAAGTCTTCCAGTCTTGATGCTGGGGACAATTTTGGTGGCGAGTGCAGAAGCTTGGCTTGGGTCTGCCAGTGACTACGCATATATTTTATGATTATTCTCCATTTTATCCTTACAATTACCCTGAAGGTGGGTTAGGTTGAGGAAAATCACTAGCCCCGGGTTGCACAACGAGCTTCATGGCAGAGTCAGGACCAATCCCAGTATGGCACCCTAAACACTAATCTTTGATCTCATGGATTTGTCGTCGTAGGGAAAAAGAAAGATGGAGGACTCGTTAGTGGAACAAAAAGTGATACCTAAGGAAGGAGGAAATATTTCCATCTTGACTTAAATAAGATGGAGCCTGTAAACACTGCCTACGTTGAATGGAACATGGAGTCGTGGCCAAGATTTACTTTCAGACAGAAGAGAATTATACGAAGCCGCAGAGTTGGTTGCCAGGTTCCCCCCCCTGGCCACCAGGAGGGGATGAGGGTGGAAGGTTGCCAGATCCAGGTTGGGAAATGCCTGCAGATTTTGCGGGTGGAGCCTGGGGAGGACAGGGACCTCAGTGGGGGTAGAATGTCACAGAGTCGAGCCTCCAGAGCATCCATTCTCAAGAGGGGGAGCTGATCTCTAGTCAGGAGAGGAGCTGTAATTGTGGGGGATCCCCAGGTCCCACCTGGAGGCTGGCATCCCTACTGCCCAGAAACCCTAGCGGCAGAGATGAATATGTGTATATAAATAAAATAAAACGACGCTACAGCAATGTGTTTACTGATGTTTTGGAAACAAAGCCTGGCAACAGGAAGCTGAAGCCGGGACACTGCTCAAGAAACATAAGAACATGAGAGACGCCAATGTTGGATCAGGCCAAAGGCCCATCCAGTCCAACACTCTGTATCCCACAGTGGCCAGAAATACCAGTGCCATCAGGAGGTCCAGCAGTGGGGCCAGGACATTAGAAGCCCTCCCACTGTTGACCCCCCCAAGCACCAAGATGACAGAGCATCACTTGCCCCAGAGTCCCACTTGTGGCTAATAGCCACTGATGGACCTCTGCTCCATTTGCTTATCTAATTCCCTTTTGAAGCCGTCCATGCTTGTAGCCACCACCACTTCCTGTGGCAGTGAATTCCAAGGTGGATGCGCCGCTGCCAATTCAATTGCTGAGGATCAGTGTCCTAGAGAAGCAGGCCTCACCTCGGGGGCCCTGGGTAATGCTGGAAGGCAACATTCAAATAAAATACATTCTGCCCTGTTTTTTTTTTAAATTAACAGCAAGCTGATTCACTTATTTCATTTCCAATTATGGATATTTGTGCATATCCATTTGCATTTTGCAACAATTGTCCCCTGTGACATGCTGCTCTTGAAGAGCAAATAAGCTTCACCCTTTCAATGGACTTTGGATTTCAAATGGAACAAAACAGAAAAAGTGGGGAAATTATTAATACTGGCACTGCAGACAACCTTGTCCCTTACAGAGAACAAGTAGAGCGCCCCCCCCCCCCAAGAACTTGTAGAGGAGTGGAGATTCCCTCTCCTCTCTCTTGGTCTATCTTTCCTCTCCCCTCTCAGGAGTCCCCTCACTACCTTCCCCCCCATTACTACCACCTCCCACCCCCAGTGTTACTACTCCCTTCCCAGACCCACTCCTTACTCTTTTCTTTAAAGCCCTGCTGTATGTGTTTGCTAGACAGCCCACAAAATGCTGGTCCAGATCTCAGTTACCTTTAAAAAAAAAAAGTTGCGATTTGTGTGCAGGCACAATCGTTACTTCTCAGTTTCAGGGAGACATTTTCCCCTCCACAATGACTGTTTTTTGCTTCCATATGCCTGTGTCTGAGCTACGTAGCCATCTAGATTTTTTAACCATTTCTGTGCTGCAAGGTATTCCAAACAATTAAGTGAAAACAATTTTGTTCTGTGCTGTATTCTAACAGTAACAGCTGCTTTGTCTTCCCAGACGTCATTTACCCCATCTCTTCAGGGTTACCCATAACAAACCTCACCTGTCCCCTAAAAGGGGTTTCCCTACCTGGTTGCAGGGCTTCCCATTTGATCAATCCTATCACAGTTCTTTTCTTACTAATGAATTCCTATATTACAATTTCAAATAGTATTGATGTTAAATATACATGTATGAAACCCCTGTGAAAAACCTCTGAAACAGTGAAAACCTCTGTACAGTGAAATCATTTTCTCACATTGCTGTGCAGTCGATTTTGACTACTATTTTGCAAATGGGTGCTCAACTCAAGTAAAAGAACTTCAAGACTGAGGCTTAAATGGGTGGCAACTAGGGTTGCTAGATTCCCCCCCCTCAGCCACTGGCGGGGGGTGGAGGGGTAGGATTTCCAGCTCCAGGTTGGAAACCCCTGGGGGTTTGGGGGGTGGAGCCTGGGGAGGAAAGGGACCTCAGTAGGGTACAATGCCATAGAATTCATCCTTTGAAGCTTTCATTTTCTCCAGGGGAACTGATCTCTAACATCTGGAGATGAGCTGTAATTCCAGGGAATCCCAAGGTCCCACCTGGAGGCTGGCGTCCCAAGAAAGGACCTGCCTATTTGTGATGCTGAAGCTCTGGAACTCCCCTCGTCCAGGAGATTAGTCTCCTATTGTCTTCCACCAGTGGCTTCAGGTTTTTTTGTTTCGTTTGGTGTTCCCTCCTTCTTATTAGACCTCCTCCCTATTTATATGCGTATTTTTGCCTTTTGAATTATTTCATTCATATATATATGTGTGTGTGTGTGTGTGTGTGTGTGTGTGTATGTATGTATGTGTATATATATGTGTGTGTGTGTGTGTAATTTAAAAGGTGGTTAATATCTTAATGTTTGAGAAGTTTTAATATTTGCCACCTAAGGGACCTTGAGTTGACTGGAAAGGCAGCACAAAATATTGTACATCAGACAATAAAAGGACGTAAGGTCACTTCATATCACATTCATCACCACAGCAATCCTAGGGTTTCAAGAAGGGTATAATGCACTATCGACATTAGAACAGTCAACCCCTACAGACAGCCTTGCCATGAAGGGGCACCCCCCCATCGCCATTTTACAAATGAGCCTCAGACATGCTCCCCCCCCCCATGACAGGCTCTCACACCGAGTCTGCAATGCAGTCAATTCACTTGTTGGTATTTAGAAAATAAAGGTTAAGGTTGGGTTCTAAAATAATTGAGAGTTCAGGATTTAGGGGAAGGGAAGGCTTCAAAGCACCCCCAGCAGCGTAATTCCAATAAACTTCCCACGATCCACCATTTTGTAAATGGAGATTCATCTCACAGACTTTTTAGATGAGGGAGAATTAGGAAGAAATAGAACAACAATGAAACCTTCAACTGCTGGCCAGGCTTCTCAATTCAAAAGCTAACTCTTCCAGAGGCCAACTGCAGCCTGCTCGAAGACTGAGGCCACAATCCTACATGACGTTACCTGGGGGCAAGCCTCACTGAGCACAAGGTGGGAAGATGGGGGCTGAAGAGCTCTGGGCTCTCCCACTTCTTCCTAAGGTCAAGCTCTGAGACCAGAAGAGTTTCATTTGCAGTTAAAGAGAG
>NW_015160264.1:3790-36360 GCF_001447785.1 Gekko japonicus | reverse complement strand
CCCCGTATCACTGCCACTGTTGTTCCTGCCCAGTACTCTTCTCCCTGGATCTGGTAAGGCATCTTGGCTTGGTTCCTGAGTAAAGTAAATTGGCATTGGTACTGCTATTGCTGCTGAAGTCTCCCCTGGTGTTGGGCCAGCACAGCTTGTGCCAGCTCTGCCCCTGTTCTGGAGGAGGCATTGCTTCTTTCTCAACCCTCCCCAAATAAAAAGGGAGTCTGTGTACTCCTAATCCAGCATAGGCGTGGGTATTTCGCCCATGAAGACAGTAGTGTGTGGGGGGAGAGTGTGTGTGTGGTGGGGGACTCACCGGATCCAGATATTTTTTCATGAATCCTCAAGCATTCATACAGTTTTTGAGCTGGAAGAACGTGTGCAGTGTCAACAATAATCACAGATCCACTGCTTGGTGGTGCCACCACGGAGCAAAAATGTGGATCCAGAGAGGAGTCTTGTGATTTTTACGTGGACTCCACCAAAACCCACCATCAAATGAAACAATGCAACCACGTGCAGATTTCAAACCTCTAAAAAGCATAATCAACCACTTTGTGATGGCTCTATGGGAGAAAAATGTGGATCCTCATGATTTTTACATGGGGTGACTCCAAACACACCATCAAATAACACATCACAACCTGCACCACAAAAACACTTGTCAAAAGCAGATTTATTTATTCAATTCATATATACCCCGACACTCTCCAGTGGAGACCCAAAGCGGCTTACATCATTTTCTTCTCCTCCATTTCAACATAAGTTATCCTGAGGGAATGTGACTGGCCCTGGGTCACCCAGTGAGCTTCCTTGGCCTAGCAGGAACTAGATGCAGGGGTGTTGGAACTCATTTATTACAAGGTCCAGATCTGACATTAATGTCACTTTGTCCAGCCAGGCCACATGTGCATTGTACAATAAAATGTAATGCCAGGTACTGGTGGCTCTGCACTGCAGAACAGCTGAGAGAAGGAGGTATTTGATCAATCTCTGCCTGAGACCCTGGAGAGCTGCTGCCTGCTTGAGCAGACAGTGCTGCTTTTGATGGGCCAATGGTCTGATTCAGTATAAGTCAGCTTCATGGGCTCAGCACAGAAATCACATTGGCTTGTAAGCTGCTCCAGTGGCATTTTTTCTTTTCCTTTTAAAAATTAAATTAATAACAACAACAAACAAGTTGGGAAGTGAGCAAAATCTAACGCAGTGGCAGTTTTCTAGATAACATTTTAGTGTGCTCAACAGTGGGGTCAACGCCTTTGTTGCAACTTTTAAGTGGACCTTTAGAAATCTGTGCATACATGGAAGCAACAAGAGCCAGTTATTTGAAGAAAATCTGCAGAAGGTAAGATAGAAACTTGCGTCAGTTGTACTTCAGTAGATTACAAATCAGATCATACATTTGTTGCGAAATCTCCAGTAATATCAGTAAGCCATGGCATGAAATTATCTATGATAATGTAATACATTTTCATAGCAGGTCAGGGTACTGATACTTTGGAGTGTATCACCATTCTGCTGAGCAATGTCTGGAGCCTTTATCCAACCAAAGGAGCCTTCTTCCAACTGAAGGGATTCATTCTTCTATGGAAGACAAGTTGTGTTGGAGAAAGGCTCTGTTGATTCCACTAGTTCCATCATATCATGCTACATGACGACTGCAAAAATTAAGAAGAATATGCAAAATCAGAAGCCACCTTTTTGTTTTATTATTAGATGTTCTTTTGTATTCAGATCAGGCCTCAGGATAATAATGTAGCATTTGGGAAGAAAGATGCAGCCCAGTAAGCCTAAACTGGAGGCCAAGATAGAGAAGATCTGCACAGCCACCATGTATTTCCCCTTAGTGCTCAGGTAGGAGGGCACAAAGGCCACCCAAACACTGCAGAACACCAACATGCTGAAGGTGATCAGCTTGGCTTCATTGAAGGCCCCAGGCAGCCTCCTAGCTAGGAAGGCCACAGTGAAGCAGATGGTGGCCAGAAAGCCCATGTAGCCCAGGGCAGCATAAAACATGGCGACTGCCCCTTCGTTACATTGCAGTACAATCTCGCCAGTCTGGGAGTGCATGTCAGAGTCTGGGAAGGGAGGAGAGATGCCCAGCCAGAGAGTGCATATGCCCACTTGAATACTAGAAGAGGAGAAGACAATGGAGTTGGCCAAGCTCTTCCCCACCCATTTCCTCATCCTGCTGCCTGGCTTTGAAGCCATGAAGGCCACCACCACAGTGACAGTTTTGGCCAACACCGAAGAGACAGCAATGGAGAAGATGATGCTGAAGACAGTTTGTCGGAGAAGGCAGGTCACTTTCTGGGGTTCACCAATGAATAGATAAGAGGAGAGAGAAGAAAGTAGGAGGGAGATGAGGAGAATGTAGGAGAGGTCCCGATAGTTGGCTCTGACCACTGGAGTGTCTAAGTATTTAATGAAGATTCCCAGAACAGAACTTGTAATTAGAATCAAGATGAATACAAAGAAAGACAGAAGGATGCCCAAAGGTTCTTTATAGGATAGAAAGCTTTTCAACTTGGGAATGCATTGATTTTGGTCCTTGTTTGAATGCTGATCTTCTGGACACTTACTGCAATGGCTTGCATCTGAAAAAAAGTTATCTTCAGTATTATCAACATCTTCTTTACATCTTTAATTTGATTATATTCCATTAATCTTGTATCTGAGGGATGAGAGTATTAGAGGTGGTGTGGGACTAAATTTCAATGGTACTGGACACCCTTCAGATGCAGAAAATCCCGGACTGAATCCATGGCATCCCCACACCAAAAGATCTCCTGTAGCAGTGTCTTCTACTAGACCCTTGGAAGAGTCATCATTCAGAATAGATGTTATCAGGCGAGATGATCTAGTGGTCTGACTCAGTAACAGGCACATTCAGATGTTCAGAATGCAGTTAACGGAGTAGCAGCTACAGTGTGCCCAGGGTTATGTATAAGGCCATCTGTTATGCTTGGTATTCCCTTCCTGGAATGCAGCTCGATCTGTGCAGGGATCTGTTATGCATCTCATTATTATTAGTGAGAATTCTATTAATAGGAGACTAATAGTTCGAAAGCAAGAAATTGCAAGTAGATAAATAGGTACCACTTTGGTGGGAAGGTAACAGCGTTCCGTGCGCCTTGGTGTTTAGTCGTGCTGGCCACATGACCACGGAAACGTCTTCGGACAGCGCTGGCTCTTCGGCTTTGAAACGGAGATGAGCACCGCAACCCTAGAGTCGGACTCGACTGGCTTTCGAGCAAGGGAACCTTTACCTTTAATAGGAGATTATCCTACTTTTCCTCTGAGGTGCTGAGGTTGGCATATATCAGGTATTCCCCTTTTATCCTCACAACGTCTCAGAGCACAAGGTTTAGCAGCAAGCTTATATTGGTTTAGGACAATCTAGAAAGAAGCTTGATAGTTTGAGTTTTGAACTCAGGTTTCATTCCTCAGCCGCAGAAAGTGTTCTGCCTTCTCTTATAAATGGCCTTCAGCTTTTTAGCTAATATCACAATGACCAGTTCAGATATTTCTTATGAGTGTTATCTATATATCGAATATCAACATGTGGCCCGCATCTGCAGATACTTAAATCCATGGATTGGGACCATACTGATGTGAAACGTATTCTTCAGCAAACTTGGTAGTACTCCCCAGGTTTGCAGAAGAATGTGAAAAGTTTTTTAAAAATACATTGGGGATTTAAATCCCCCCCCTTTAAAATGTGTTGTCTGCACATGCGCAGACACTGCACTTACCAGTTCAGCTGGCAGTGGCTGCTGGCACCAGTGTCAACTTCAGGCTTGACTCTATGGCGGAGGATGCCATTAGTGGCTACAGGCCAGGCAACTCTGGCTGCAGACTCCGGGAGCGACTACAGGCTGGCTGCTGTGGCTGTGGACTCCAAGAATGGCTTGGATCCCGGCTGTTGCTGCAGCAGACACCAGGAGAAGCTCCAATCCTCGCTGTCCTGATGGAGTATTCTCAGAGCTGCTCCCTGTCTGACTGCCACAATGAAACACTCTGGGAGTGTGGTAGAGGACTCCAGGAGAGCCTCTGGAGCCAGCCGTGGCGGAGGATGCCAGGAGCCAGTCTGGCTTGGAGCGGCTCCTGGGTACCGTTGCTGTCACCACAGGTGGATGTTGGGGCCTGGAGTTACAATGGTGGTGGTGGGTGGGAGAGATGGCAAGTCTTGTTGGCCTCCCACTGGCTTAAGACCACCTAGAAGACCATCCATCATTGATTATGGATTTGAACTTGGGTCTCAGTCATCAGCCCCAGAAAGTGTTCTGCCTTCTCTTATAAACAGCCTTCAGCATTTTAGCTAATATATCACTATGACTAGTTCAGATGTTTTTATGAGTTGTCTATATACTATTAGCGACGTTTGACCCCCTATCTGCAGATACCTGTTTAGCCACATGGATGCTAAACAATTTTTTTTAACAAGCTTGGGGACTTCCCAGGTTTTAAAAAAATCTGAAATATTTAAATTTCCCCCCAAATCCCCCGAATGTTAAATATTAAGAAACATATGTGCGTGCACAGACAATGCAGCCTCTGAAAGTGGGGTGCAGGCTGTCCCTTCCTAATGGCTA
Organism: Gekko japonicus; assembly: GCF_001447785.1. Lineage (NCBI taxonomy): Eukaryota > Metazoa > Chordata > Lepidosauria > Squamata > Gekkonidae > Gekko > Gekko japonicus. The sequence continues at coordinate 31,771 of NW_015160264.1, read as the reverse complement.
CTCCTGCCTTTTGAATGGTTCTTTCCTGTCTCTTCCCCCTTGCTAGCTTCTCACACTCTCGTCTCCCCCTTCCTTTGCAATGAGAATAAAGGGGAAGAAAGCTGTCCATCTGGCAGCCAGTGCCTTAATGACTGTAGCTTGAAAAGGGTGGGGAAGACTGGAGAGTGTTTGTGGGAACTGCAATGGATAAACCAGAGGAGGAGAGAAAGAGGCATGTGTATGCTTCATGGGCCTCTGTGTTGGTGCTGCTCCTTCAGCAGCCCAAACTCTTGATCAAAACCTGGATTGTAACCTCTGTGTACAAAAGTGCCAAGATCACAGGTTGCCTCTGGAGACAAAAAGCCCCTTGGACCAGCCCTGGAGTACCAAATGAATTTGGAGGAAAAGGTTGGGAACTACCGGCCTGGATGACATGTCAAGCATGGCTTTCCTCATGAATAGGAACACATGGTTATGAGTGAGAACAAAATGGCATTCTAAGTTTCTCTGTTCTCGCTTGTACCGAGAATTGAACTTTGTCTTACAGGTCAAACGAGGAGTCAAGCCTACTGCTATTTACATATCTCTCTTACATCCAGTCTCAGCTATAATCACCCAGTACTCATGCATATGGACTCTAAATGGTCCTTCCTGATAACAACCCCCCCTGCACCCCCTATAAGTAAATGGTTGAGGAAGGATTGTCCACTGTATCTGAAGAAGTGTGCTTGTACACGAAAGCTTATACCGTGAATAAAACTTCGTTGGTCTTAAAGGTGTCCCTGGACTCGTGATCTGTTTCTTTGGCCTAGATGGGATAAATGGGATCTGAAGGTGGAGGAATCGAAGATGGTTCCTTTTTCATGGACCGATCAGTAACTGCTTGGGTTTAGATGTACAGGGATACCAAGTTTCTGCAGACGTAGAGGAGTTTATTGAAATGATCCGCTCCCCAGAGCCATATAGGTCCCAGTGGCTTTCTGATGGCTCTAGGGGATTGTCTAGTTGATGTGTCTGGTGATTGTACTGATGGCCTGTTTGACTTCAGGAATGAGGAAATGACCCGGGTGGTTTACACAATAGTTCTCGGTCACCTTCTCCCAGGTGGTAGAGCCCTGGTAGTCCCTGAGCTCTAACATGTGAACGTGTTATCCCCACGTTTCACTGAGTACCTGGAACGGTTCTGTTGACCTAAACTTTACAGACACAATGCTGGCAGAAAAGTATTTTCTCTTTGCTGCCACAAGAGCCATTCAATATGCTTTGAAACTTGCTCTTGCCTGTGTCTTATCAGATGCATCCCAGGCCATCCTCCATTTTGGCCACAGCCATCTCCTTTGTTCTTTCATTGCTTGTAGCCCTTCAGTAAATTATGAGGATATCTGGGCTCTAACATTTGAGAGAGGGCACCTGGGTGCAACAGTATCAAAAGCCCAGGTCATTTGCTCATTCTTAGAGGCCTGCTCCCCTAAAAACTTACCAGATTGCTATGGTCATCTTCCAAGGTCCTCCTTCATGGGCCTCTGTCTTCTGAGATTAGGTAGGTGGCAATGAGAAAGAGGGCCTTCTTTGTCATGGCACCAAACTCTGGAACTCTCTCCTCATGGGGACCCACTTGTCCACTTTGGTTGCAGTCTTCTACCAGTGGGTAAAGACTTTTTTTGGTTTGGTCTTGGTGTTCTCTCCTTCCTGCCCTGTTTTTAATTTTTATTTTTTTTTACCTGTGTATTTTATTGCCTTGTATGTGTATTTGAAGTCAGTTTTAATCATTTGAATGATGTGCTTTTGTTTGGTTTTAGTGGTTTTTAAATTCTCCAAATAACTATTACTTTCAGTTTGAGCTTAGCTTGATTAACGATTAAGCAAAAAAGTACATTACTAGGACAGAGCCAGCATCTCTGCACACCCCCAACACAGAGACCGTTCATACCTGTGGGATTTTGTAGGCACCCAACATGGTTGAAATCTGGTTGGAGATTTCTGAGCCAGTTCCTTCCACAACAGCTAGCAGGCTCTTCTGTCCTCCACAGCTGTAATTGGGAACGTTCTTCTGTCCAATAGAGAGAAGGTCTAGCAGGGCGTTAGAAGTCATCCTTTCATTAAAATAGTTATCATAGATGTTGTAGCCAAGCGTGACATTGGCCAAGAGCCTGGGATTCTCGTTGATCTCGTGAATGGCAAACAAGAAGGGCAGGATGTACCAGTAGACTATGTCTCCTATGCTGCAATTAAATAAGACGTATCACATTTGCATTTTCCATTCAAGACAAACATGCCAAATTCCTGCTTTTTTAAAAACAAAAAAACACGCACAAAACTCTGTGGGCTGGATGCTGTGGTTCCTCAGGAGAAGACAGAGACCGTCGCAAGTCTTTCCCCTGCATTTCCCACCTCCCAGCAGTCTGACAGGACTCCTGGGGGCTAACAGCCATGTAAGTCAGGATGTTGTAAAAGGGTTGGAGATGAAATTGTCCTTTCTGCCTCCTCAGTTATTGTGGTTCCTGACTGAAGCCTCCAGACCTGCTCCACTGGAGTTCCACGATGATGAGAATAACCTTTCCTGGAGTCAGGAATGGCTGCTGAACTGAGGGGGATATGGGAGATATCTGAGACTCTCGAGTCCACTCCACAGATTGCTGGATCTCACCCTCCGTGTTGTTACCTTGGAACAGTGATATTAGTGGCTCGGAGGCCACATGTGGCTCTTTGACATGCCACCTGTAGCCTCTGTGAACACCCCGTTTTCCAGGAAAGGCAATGGATGCTTGGTAAGCTGTGAGCTTCATGTTAGGGATGGAATGAAAAGCCCATCCTCTCCAACAAGACCCCCGCACTGTTTTCTACAGCCTCTGCTCTCTCTCAGCTCAGCACTTGGTGGTTCCTGGGAGGAGAGCGAGCTGCTGGCAGAGATGGTAAAACCATTGCCACCATGGTAGCAACCCATACGAAAAGGGAGCAAGCTAGCCACAGGGGGTTGCAATAGTTTTACTCCCCTTTCCCCACAGCCAGCTGGTTTTTCTCCAGGTGCTCTTGGCAATCTCACTCTCTCACCTGACCAGCTGTGCTTCTTGCTGAGGAGAGCGTGAGAAGGCAGAGAGGGACGCCCTTCCCCTCACGCCAGATACACAAGGGCAGGTTGAGATTAAGCGGTGGGGCAGAGGGACAACCCTATGTATTTGCTAATAGTTCCATCTTATATTATTGTATGTGTACATGTGTTGGGGATGCTGCACAGGGCATACAGTAGTCATGCAGCTCTTTTGGATTATGGTGATTGTGAATCTGCTTCTCTGTAAGCCTGCTGTAACATCAAGTGAACAACCATTAAGGCTGTTCGAGACCCACTGTGGCCGGGGTGAGCTCACGGTCCTAGTCCCAGCTCCCGCCCACCCAGCGGCTCGAAAGCATAAGCGTAAAAGCATAATTGCGAGTAGATAAATTGGGTACCTTCCCTAGGTGGCAGGGGGCACCATCCTCCTTGCGGGGGGCGTGCAGCAGGCGGCGACGGCGGGGCGGCCCTGGCGAACCAGTGAGCATGAGTGAGCAGCGGAGCTGGGACAGAGGCGGAGTTACGGAGGCACGGCGGTGTGGTGGCGTGGCGCAGCGGAGCCAGCAGGACAGGAGCCGAGGCTGCGGCCGGCGTGCAGCCGCGCACTAGGAGGAGGCCGCCAGAGGAAGCCACTGAACTAAGACCAGCTCCAAGGTGCCAGGAAGAACGCCGGAAAAAACATCAACACCCGAAGCCCGCCGGAGTAAGAGCCAAGCAACAACAAGAGCTCGCCCTGCTGCCTGGGTGCTGATAGGTAGTCACTTCCCCTGTTAATGTGGCCCTAGACAGGTATCATAATCATATGTAAACCGCTCAAGAGACCCTTCAGGGGTTTGAGCAGTATATAAGCCAAAAAAGTTTTAAAAAACCTAAATTCATGCTAGCACAGATGAGGCACGACAGCATATTACTACCCAGATCTCCATCACCGATGGTGAAAAGTACACCTCTCAAAGACTTAAGGTAAAATAATAACATACATTATAGAGGTTATTATAGAAAATCTGCAGCTGAAACTCATGATTTAGCAACATTTCATTAGTTTAGTGTTTTTTTCAGGGGACACAGAGAAAGCAATGTGTCTGCATTTCATGCCCAGAAGTCTTAGAAAGAACCATCTTACCCATGGCCTGTTTCTGGTCACATGATTTTATAGCAAAAAGGAAGAAGAGGAATTAGAGTAATTGAATCACAGAATCACAGAGCTGAAAGAGACCTCTAGGGTCATCTAGTCCAACCCCCTGCACAATGCAGGAAATTCACAAATACCTCTCCCTTCACACCCACAGTGACTGCTGTTCCACGCCCAGAAGATGACAAGAAACCTCCAGGATCCCTGAACAAACTGGCCTGGAGAAAAATTACTTCCTAACCCCAAAGTGGCAATCAGCATTTCCCTGGGCTTGTAAGAAAGGGCCACAAGAACTAAACACTGAGGCAACCCTTCCTGCCCTCCCTCTGATCTGCCTAAGTGCACACAATCAGCATTGCTGATTATTATTTTTCCCTTTGAGTTGAAGTAATGCTAGACAATCAGTCTCTTCTTGTCTGTGATACGTTAACCTGCTTAGTGGCTCAAAATTAATTTTATAAGGTGCAGAATCTGAAACAGCAGGAAGTGCTGCCTTGTACTGAATCAGAACATTGGTCCCCCGAGTCCAATATTTTTTAGTCTGATGCAAGCTCTCCAGGGTGTCAAGTAGTCTTCCACACAATCCCCCTTGTTTCTTGCAAATGGAAGAAGAAGAAGAAGAGATTGGATGTATACCCCGCCCTTCACTACCTGAAGGAATCTCAGAGCAGCTTAGAATCTCTTTCGCTTCCCCTCCCCACAACAGACACCGTGTGAGGTAGGTGGGGCTGAGAGAGCTCTGTTGAGAACTTCCCATGAGAGAACAGCTCTGAGAGAGCTTGTGACTGACCCAAGGTCATACCAGCAGCTGCATATGAAGGAGAGAGGAATCAAACCCGCTTCTCCCAGATTAGAGTCTGCGCTCTTAACCACTACACCAAACTGGAAATGCCCGAGACTGAAATCTTCTGTGATCCGCATGCAAAGCAGCTGCTTTACCACTGAGCTGTGGCTCCAAAATTTATCCGATAACACAAATCAGGAATTGAACAAAGGGCATGATTTATCAGAAACGAGTTCCAGAAGAAGAGACTGTCCATAGACACAAAAGACACCTGGAAAGCATGTTTACTTACACACGAAACTTGGTATTAGGAGGTTCAGGGCTGAAAGTATATGGCCGAAATGCAATGTTTGTTGTGGATACGATCCCACCGATGAGGTGGTCTCCTGGCTTGTAATAGTTCAGTGGGTCAGGTTGATGGGTTTTCAGATTGAATGGGACTTTTTTTGTCACCCTCTTGCCAGGAGGATAAGGTGGCAGCAGCAGAAACAGGAGCAGCAGAAGCAGCAGTGTCATGCTGGGAATGATTGCAACAGTCCCCACTGACTCCTCTCAGCTGTCCGTCCCGGTGATTCGAGAAGCCACCCCACTTTCGTACAAGAGCATGGGTGCTGTGATTTCTCACTAGTACAACTGGAGATCAGCCATCCCTTCAGATCTGAAGGGCGGTGATATTAAATCTCAAACGAACATAATCCCCACCTGCTCTCAAGTTCTGGGCACCCTCACAGTGGGTATTTATGCCCTGTCCCTTTCAGGCTCAGTACAAGGAATTGCCTCATCTTTGCTTTTGATTCTGATGTTTGCATTATGGACTTCAAAGGCCCTCTTTGGAAACAAAACCTCTTGAGCTTTGGGGAGAAGAGTAATCACCATGATTTGGAAACCTGTAAGGGGAAGAGTCACCTGCGACACATCCCTGTTGCTCTGAGTTGCTTCATGCACAGGTGTGAGGTTGGAGAAAACTGGTTTGTGAGAAAGATCAATGTGGTTGTCTTTCATGAGTGAGTGACAGGGAAGAAGTCAGCAGGGTTGGAGTGACTGGTAGTGGAGCAAAACCACAAAAACTTCAGGCCAAAATTGGATTTTTGCTTATTTATTTTTTATATACAAACTTTTTACCCTGATTTCCTGCCCTCATCAGTGTCTCCAATGTGGCTAATAGATTGGAAATGTACCTAATAAGCCCTGTCCTGGATAGCCTAGGCAAGCTTGATCTCATCAGATCTTGGAAGCTAAGCAGGGTTGACTGGATGGAAGACTTCCTTGGAAAACCAAGTCAGGAAGATAGAGGCAGGCATTCAAACACCTCTCTGAATATCCTCCAGGCCCCCAGTAGGGGTCAGTCACCAGAGGTCAATTTGACTTCCAGGTCCAGACACATGCACATACATAAAATACCCAAAAAAGAGAGAGAAATACTTAATAGAAATATCTTAAAAACCATTAAAGCAAAAAAAAAAAAAAAAATCATTAAAACTATTAAAAACAAAGGAAAAATACACATACAAAAATATAAAAACTGAAACATAGGGCACAATGAATCACTAAGAGAATGCCAGGCAAAACAAGGAAGTCCTTACCTGCATACGGAAGACAGAAAGAGAGGTGGACAGACAAAACTGTCTGAGGAGAGAGTTCCCAAGTTTTGGTGCCATGGCCAAGAAAGCCCCTCCCCTGATCTTAGAAGGTGGGAGCCCCAAAATATGACCTTGGAAGATGAATGCAGTGGTCAGGTAGGTTCATAGGGGAGCGGGTGATTCTTTAGGTTTGCTGGTCCCAAGCCATATAGGGCTTTAAAGGTCAACAGCCGCCTCTTGAACTGTGCACAGAAAGAGATCAGGAGCCACTGTAGATGGGCCAAGACCAGAGTCTGTAACACCCACTCCAGGCAATATCTTAGCTGCAGCATTTTGCACCTATTGAAGTTTCTGAACACTTTTCAAGGGCAGCCCCATGCAGAATGCATTGCAGTAATCTCCTCCTGATGTGGCCAGGACATGGTACCCCAGCGGTGAGGTCTTTTCTACCCAAGAAAGGCCGTAGCTGTTTACCAGTCAAAGCTGGTGAAAGGCACTCCTGGCCACAGCTGCCGCCTGCTTATCCAACAGTAAGTTTGAGTCAACACTGCTAGATGCACTGCCGCCAGGTGAGTGAGCAGGTTTGAATCCAAGAGCACCCACGAGCTGTGGATCTCTTCCTTCAAGGGGAGTCCAGCCCATCCAGAATGGGTGACACCTTAAATCCGAGGTCAGATCATTTTTTCTCCACCACTCTTCCATTTTATCAGGATTAAATTTTGGATTGTTAGCCCACATCCTAAAGTGCCTCCAGGCATCAGCTGAAAGTTTCTACAGCCTCTCCGGGTTTGGCGAGAAGCATGAGATAGAGCTGAGTATTCATCTGCACATTGGTGACAACACAGCCTGTAGTGAGAGATTTTCTCCTGCATCCAGTTAGAGAACCTGAACTTAACTGTGTTAAGAGCTCTGCCTTTTTACAAAATGCTTACAAAATGCTTACAAAATCCAGAATTCTCCTGGATTTATCGTATTAAGAGGGCGATTAACAACCTTTATAATTCCAATAATACAAAGGAATAAGGGAGTGAGTATAGATCTTTGAGTGTAAGCAGCAAACCAGACAGAACACCCACAGAAACTTTTATCAGGGGTCATTTAGTAGAAAAAGAGGTGCAGGAGCTCATTAGCATAACTCATTAGCATAACTTATTTGCATATGCCACACCTCCTATTGCTCGCTATGGGGGGGGGGAAGTGCCCAGATCTGCCCTCAGGGAGGAGAGAGAGCTTGTATCTGAATAAATCTTGGTCTTAAAGGTGCCACTGGACTATTTTGGATTGCCAGCTATGGGGGGGGGGATGGGCAGATCTGCCCTTACAGAGGAGGGAGAGTTTGTACCTGAATAAACCTTGGTATTAAAGGTGCCACTGGACTGTTTTGGATGGCCGGCAAGTGCAGGAAAGTGCGTGGCTGCTCGTGTGTCGAGGAGGGCTGCGTGGAGGATGCGCATGGCCTCAAGCATGTAGGGGGCCAGGGCGGTGGCAGGGCAGAGGTGCAGGAGGAGGCCGAGTAGGTGCAGGAGGCTGGGGTGGAACTCCTCACTGGCCTTGCGGGAGTAGCCGGGACCCACCTTGCAAAGGTGCTGTGCCAGGGTCGGCATGAGGATGGGCAGAGTGTGGGTGGGCTGGGTGCCATGACCCAGGCAGTGGCGGAGCAGCTCGAGGGCCAGCTCGCGGCAGCGCTCTGCTGGGTTGGCTAGCAGGCCAGGAAAGGTGAGGGGGGGCTGCTGGGAGCAGGGGGCAGGGCTTGTTGCATTTACCCGCCCCTGGGATGCATGTACCCATTGAGTTAAGACATCTGTCCTGGAAGGTAGTCTTTCTGGTGGCAATTACCTTGGCCAGAAGGATTTCGGAACTGGGGGCTCTTTCCATTAGGACTCTGTGGTGCTTAGGACAGACCCATCTTTTATTCCAAAGGTGAACTCTTCCTTTCACCTGGATCAGTAGCTGATTTTACCCTCATTTTGTCCAAACCTTGCACATCCAAGAGAAAAGCAATGGCACAAACTAGATGTTAGGAAGGCTCTCCAGTGCTATATAAAGAGAACAGCTACTTTTCTGTTGTCTGTTGCCTTGTTTGTTTTTTATGGTTCACAAAATCTGGGGAAAAGAGTGTCCAAAGCTTCAGTAGCATTCTGGGTGAAAAGCTGCATAAGGGAGGCATATGAAGTACAAGGTCTTAGGGCCCCGCCAGGGGTGACGGCGCACTCCACCAGGGCCGCTGCCACATCTGCCACATTTTCCACTAGGGTCTCCATTGAGGAGATCTGCCGGGCGGCAGCATGATCCACTTTTGCTACCTTCACCAAACACTACAGAAGAGAAGAAGAGATTGGATTTATACCCCGCCTTTCACTTGGAGTCTCAGAGCAGCTTACAAACTCCTTTCCCTCCCCCTCCCCACAACAGACACCCTGTGAGGTGGGTGGGGCTGAGAGAACTCTGACACAAACTGCTCTTTTTCAAGGACAGCTGTGCCAGAGCTTGTGACTGACCCAAGGTCACATCAGCAGATGCAAGTGGAGGAGTGGGGAATCAAACCCGGTTCTCCCAGATTAGAGTCCGCACACTTAACCACTACACTACACCAAACAGAATTGACCAGCAGGCCTCCATTGAGGCTGCTTTTGGGAGAAGGGTTCTCCAAAGGGTATTAGATCAGTAATCACCCAGACTGATCTTGGATACATAAGCAGTCTGGATCCCTTCCCCCACTGAAGGAGAATGAAACATTGGACTTACCTGCAGGTTTCTTCTCTTCAGTGGGGCAAAGGCATCCAATAAATTTTGCCCACCACTGGGTTTGTTAAGGATGTTTTGAGTTTTTTCTTCTCAGTGCTGAAAGTAAGGAGAATATCTGGTTCCTTCTTGTTTGGTCTGTGTTTGGTTAATAAAAGTTCTTATGGTTTATTTTCATGTCAGGAAGGGCACTTTCGCTTTGTCCAAGTAGGTATACACAAGAATTTGCATAGCCCTGCCTGAAGTGAGAGGAGGCGTGACCTAACCAGTCTGGATGCCTTCGCCGCACTGAGGAGAAGAAGCCTTCAGGTAAATGCAATGTTTCATTCTCCTCCATGGATCTGGTAAGGCATCTTGGCTTGGTTCTTGGGTGAAGTAAATTGGCATTGTCACTGCTGCTGCTGCTGAAGTCTCCCCTGGTGTTGAGCCACAACAGCTTGTGCCACCTCTGTCCCTGTTCCAGAGGAGGCAGTGCTTATTTCTCGACCCTACCCCAAATAAAAAGGGAATCTGTGTACTGCTAACCCAGTATAGGCTTGAGTATTTCGCCCTCATGAAGATAAAACAGTAGTGCAGGGGGGGGGAGTGAGAGAGAGTGTGTGTGTGTGTTTGTGGTGGACTCATCAGGCCCAGATGCTTTTACATGAACCCTCAAGCACTCATACAGATTTGAGCTGAAAGAACATATGTGGTGTCATAAAAATCACAGATCCACTGCTTGGTAGTGCCACCATGGAGCAAAAATTTGGATCCAGAGAGGAGTCTTGTGATTTTTACATGGAGTCCACCAAACCCCACCATCTCCAACACACCTTCGCTTCTTAGCTTGTGGAGTACATAAAAGATGCACCTCTAAATTAATTAGGAACATTAAGGATACTAGTGGCAATCTCTGTTCCAAGAACTCACAAATAGTCAATCTGTTCGCTAACTACTATAAAATGCTATACCAAACCAAACATCCCGATCAGCAACAAATAAATAAATACTTAATGTCACAACATTCTATACCAAAACTGACGACAAAGGAAGAAATGCATTTAATAAACACTATATAAGGGGTTTATTATTTAAAATATGGAAAGAAATAAAACAAAAATGTTATTCTAAAATACCCAGATGGGTATCTCCTATCGAAGCCTTTGTCATCCCAAATCTGTATGATTACAATAAAAAGTTATGCTATGAAGACCTATTAGACGACAGGAATAACTTGAAACCAATTGAAGGTTTGAGAGAGCAAGATAAGGAATTATCCTGGCTGCAAGTAATGCAACTGCAGTCAAGATATAAAGAAGATCAGAAGTATGGTTTTTGTGATAAACTTGTTAAAATGGACAAAATCTGGATTAAACAGGGAAGACAGATGATAAAACATATATATGGATACTTATTGGAAAATAAAATGCAGGAAGAAGTGGTGAGATCAAGTATGGCGGTTTGGAATAAAGATCTGGGTTATGAAATAGGAATTGATAAATGGCTAAAAATATGGGATCCCATTATAAAGATCACTAGGGCAACCGCCTTTAAAGAAAATATTTATAAAGTTGCCCTGAGATGGTATATGTTCCCAGCCAAATTAGCTAAGATTTTTGAAACAGCCTCAAGCACTTGCTGGAAGTGTAAGCGGAACGTAGGCACTTACCTACATATGTGGTGGACATGCTGTAAAGCAAAAGAATATTGGGTAATGATTATTAAAATGTTAGGGGAAGTAATGGGGCAACAAATTCCTCTTGAACCTGAAGTATGTTTATTAAATATAATTTCGGAGTCTTACGGGAAAACAGAAAAATATTTACTGATCCACTGTCTTACAGCTGCTAGGATTGTGTATGCAAGATATTGGAAAGAGGGGAAAACTCCAGAAAAAAGTGAGGTAATACAGAAAATATCTGAAGTGGCAGAATTGGATAAATTGTCATGTATGTTAAAGGGGAAAGATGATTTGATTTTTGTAAATAATTGGGAAAAATGGTACAGTTGGACACGAAATATGAAGGGTTAAGTGTTTTGTTTATTGTACTAGGGAATGATCAAAGGGACGTTGTTTATAAGAAAATAGCGAGATACTGGAAATGTATGCTTTTACTTAGTACAAAATGGGGAAATAGCTCTATGCTCATCTGTTATGAAACAAAGAAATAGCAGAGTTTTGATTTGTTTTAACGTGAAAAGGAAATAAAGAGATTTATAAAAAAAACAAAACATTCTATACCAAAACTGGAGCATAAGGACTTGCTAGATGCTCCAGTAACACAACAAGAGGTCTACGACACCATCAAATCTCTCAGGAACTTTAAAACACAAGGAAATGATGGATTTCTGGCTGAATTCTATAAGTCCTACTCACACATCTTAGTGAACTCCCTTACTGATGTATGTAATGATGTACTTAATGTAGGCACATCGCCACCCTCTTGGACTACCTCTACTATCATACTGATTCCTAAACCAGATCGAGATGCTATGGATCTCGCATCATATAGGGCAATTACTTTATTAAACCAAGACTCCAAGAATTTTTCAGCTATACTAGCTCACCAATTAAGACATTTCATAACTCATTATATTCATAAAAACACGTAACATAGCAGATAATATCTGCAAATCTTTAAATATCATTAACTACTGTAAACACAAAAAACTCTCCTTGATAATATTTATTTATTTATTTTGGGATTTATATCCCGCCCTACCCATACGGCCCAGGGTGGCAATATTTTCCCTTGACATCAAGAAAGCATTTGATACACTTGAAACAACATATTTAAGAAATTTATTGAAGTTTATGGGGTTTGGAGAGAAGTTCTGCGGAACAATTGACACATTATACCAAGCTCCTCAGACACGTCCGAGTTAATGGCCTCCTTTCGGAAATCTTTACACCTTCCCGGGGAACTAGACAGGGGTGCCTCCTGTTGCCCCTCATCATTGCAATTGCAATGGAGCCCATGGCCACTGCCATCCGTAGTCACCCTCTAATTAAAGGGGTCACCATAAATAAGGAGGTCTTCAAAATAAGCCTCTTTGCCGATGATATGGTATTGTATCTCACAGACCCATTTAATTCCCTTAAAAATGCCACTAATGAACTTACTAAATTTGGAAAGATCTCCGGACTATGTCTAAACCAATCAAAATTTGAAATATACCCTTGTTATATCTCTTCTGAACAGATAGATTCCATTATAAAATTCTATAAATTTAAATGGGTTACAAAGTCATGGAGATATCTGGGGGTTCAAATCCCCATTCATTTAAACAATCTATACCAATACAATTTTGGTGAACTCTACAAAGAAACCAAAACCAAACTTGACAAATGGAGAAAATTATCCTTTTCATGGTTAGAACGTAGTGATCTAATCAAATCTTTTATCCTGCCAAAGTTTATTTTCTTTTTTCGTACATTGCCAATAACTATCCTTCTACAAAACATAAAAATCTGGTAAAACGCATTACTTAGATTTTTTGGGGACTCAAAAAATTCAAGGATCAGTTTCAATACTCTGCGCAAACTTACCAAAGAAGGCGGTATTGGTTTTCCTGATTTATTATTATATTACGATGCAACTCACCTTACCAATCTAATTGAAAAGTTATGGCCCGATAATGCCCCAGACTGGACCAGTATTAAATGAGATTTTACAGAATCCCGGTCACTACAAGAACTGATATGGAATAGGACAAAAGATAGACCTTGATCTATGTGCAACAACCCCTCCCTGCTCTGTACTATTATGATTTGGAATAGGTATCGAAATAAATTAGCTCCATCAATATCCCCATTGTCAACCTTCACAGGACAATACAGGTTTCCTCCAGCTAGCTCAGGTGCATCCTTTGCAATCTGGACACATATGAAGCTCAACAGACTAATAGATATCATATCAAATGGCCTGAGGCTTGATAAATCTACTTTAGAAACAAAAGACCAGAGAGTAATTTCTTGGTACCAATATTTACATATCCGACACTGTCTAATTAACAAAATGTTGCAAGAACGTCTAAAGACTCTCACTCAATTTGAATTAATGATTAAAAACCCACATACCACCTATAAAGGCTATATATCCATTATTTACAAAATGCTTTTGTCACTTACTAATGATACCCTGCCAACGTATACTACTTACTGGAATAAAGATTGCACCAAACCAATCTCTCCAGACCAATAGAAGGAAATATGGAACTCTCGTATATTTTGTGTCAAAAGCATATCTGTCCGCACCCAATTTTTCAATGTGATTGCAAGGTGGTATCTAACTCCCCCCAAAATGAATCATGCCCTAAAAGATACTTCCCCATTATGTTGGAGAGGATGCCAACAAATAGGGTCATACAAACACTGTTGGTGGGACTGTATAGTGGTACAAAACTTTTGGAAATCTGTTACTAAACATATACATGGAACTACACACCTTGAAATACCAATGGAAATGGAATTTCTATTACTAAATCGGTGGCCTGATGATGCTAATCGATACTTACCTGCTTCTGACCTAATAGAGATACTGTATGCAGCTGCGAGGGCGATCATTGCCCAATTTTGGAAAAATAACAAACGTCCTACAATATTGTTCTTAAAAATCCAATAATACCTTTAATGGATAAATTATCAGACTCATTAGTAGAAGGAAAAACAGAACCTTACTCTTCGAGGTTTAGCATCCCAAAAGGAATTTGAATCGGTCTTAGAAGCTATTAATGCTGTATATTAACTTAATGTGAGGTTATATATGCTTCTTTTTAACCATTCTTGTTGCTTACACTTAGTTATAATTTTCTACCTATAATGGTTCTTTTATGTATTTGTTTTTTGTTGTAAGCTCTTTGTGTATGTAATTGATTATATATCTTAATAAAACTAATAAAAAACACACACATCACAGCCTGCACCACAAAATCAAAAGCAGATTTATTTATTTAATTTATTTATACCCCGACTTTCTCTCCAATGGAGACCCAAGTGGCTTACATCATTCCCCTCTCCTCCATTTAATCCACACAATAACCCTGTGATGTAAATTATACTGAGGGAATATGCGTAGCAGGGACTAGATACAGAGGTGTCAAACTTGTTTGTTACAAGGGCCAGATCTGACATAAATATCACCGTGTCTGGCTAGGCCATATATGCCATTAAATGTAATGCCAGGCAATGTTCCCTTTAAGCTGTGGAGTCTTGTGAGCAAAACTTCTACTTTGTGAGCTACTGGCATTAAAATTGTGAGCAAGCGATTTGGCTGCTGCATAAATTAGTTTGCTCTGGAGCCGTCCTTCCTGAGCTAAGACAAAAATGTGTGAGCCAGAGGCTAAAAAACTGTGAGCTAGCTCACACTAACTCAGCTTAGAGGGAACAGTGATGCCAGGTACTGTTGGCTCTGCACTGCAGAACAGCTGAGATCAGGCAGTAGGTCACCTGATCAATCTCTGCCTGAGACCCTGGAGAGCTGCTGCCAACTTGAGAAGACAATACGGCTTTTGATGGGCCAATGGTCTGATTCAGTATAAGTCAGCCTCATGGGTTCAGCACAGAAATCACATTGACCTGTAAGCTGCTCCAGTGACATTTTTCTACATAACATTTTAGTGTGCTCAACAGTGGGTCTGCACCTTTGTTGCAACTTTTAAGAGGACCTTTACAAATATCTGCATACATGGAAGCAACAAGAGCCAGTTATTTGAAGAAAATCTGTAGAAGATAAGACCCACATGTACATTTGTTACAAAATCTCCAGTAATACCAATAAGGCATGATATCATGAATTTAGCTATGATAATTAATACATTTTAATAGCAGGTCAGGATATTGATACATTGGATTGTATCATACCATTCTGCTTGAGCTAAGATGCCTAGAGTGAAGGTGGCGGTGTGCTTGCGATGCAGTGTCACGAACATCTTATAGGACGCTTATGAAGGCCTATGAGATGGCAGTGAAGGCTGCAAAGAAGGATTTCTATGCAGCCTCCATTGCATCTGCGAGCTTGCACCCAGCCCAATTATTTAGAGTTATTCGGTCTATTACGACTCTGCCTCATGGCAGACCAAATAGTAGGGAATTGGCTATCGGCTGCGAGGCATTTGCGAGCTATTTTGCAGTTAATATCATGACACTCTGCCAGGACCTCCTGGCCACAATTGTGACAGTAAAGGAACTGGAAGCCCCTTGTCCGTCTTCTGGTCTGCTACTAGACCACTTCAATCGACTCACTTGGGAGGAAGTTGACAGGATTCTGGCAGCGGTGAGGCCTACTACCTGCCTCCTTGACCCATGCCCTTCCTGGCTAGTGAAATCTTGTAGGGAGAGCATTTGGGCTCCTCTGGAAGAAATCTTCAACCTATCCCTTTCTACTGGGACTTTTCCAGAGGCTTTAAAGGAGGCAGTAGTTTGCCCGCTCTTGAACCACCTCACTGAAGTAGGAGTTCAGGGGACTGCCTTGAAATGGTTTTCCTCCTTTCTCCATGGTCGGGGACAGAGGGTGGCACTGGGCGAGTGGGTCTCCCTGTGGTACCCACTAGAATGTGGAGTGCTGCAGGGGGTGATCCTCTCACCAATGTTATTTAACATCTATATGCCCCCCCCCTGCCCAGTTAGTCAGGAGCTTTGGACTGGGTAGCCATCAGTATGCTGATGACACTCAGCTCTATCTGTTAATGGATGGTCACCCATCCTCTGTTCCTGGAAATCTGGCTGAGGCTTTGGACTATGTGGCTTGATGGTTATGGCAGAGTCGATTGAAGTTAAGCCCATTGAAGATGGAGATCCTGTACCTGGGTCGTGGGGGTATGGAGGTGGGCACCAGGCTTCCTACACTGGAAAGGGCACCTTTGGTGCCAGCCCTCTCAGTGAAGAGCCTGCGAGTAATGTTGGATACCTCCTTATCTATGGAGGCCCAGGTTGCTGCAGTTGCCAGATCTGCATTCTTCCATCTTAGGCAGATCAGGCTACTGAAGCCCTATCTCTCCCCCCAGGACTTAGCTACAGAGACCCATGCAATGGTCACTTCCAGGCTTTATTACTGCAACTGGCTGTACGCAGGCTTACCCCTGAAGCTGATCCGAAAATTACAGCTGGTACAAAATGCGACGGCACACCTGCTGATGACGCCTGTGCAGGCTCACGTTAGGGATGTGCTTTGTCAGCTGCATTGGTTGCCAGTTGAGTACCGGATCTGCTTCAAGGTGTTGGTAATCACCTTCAAAGCCTTATACGGCCTGGGACCAACATACCTAAGGGACTGCCTCTTCCCATATACGTCCTCCATGAATCTGTCTAATCCCATTTTAACGCTGTCTATGCTTGAGGCTAAGGAAGTTCAAACCTTTTAAAAAAATCTTTAGGATCTGCCCTAGTGAATCTTTGCTGTGTTCCCCGGGGCCTACCCCTTTCCTCCGGAATCACTTACCTTCCTGCGTGGAGATTGTCCCTTCAGTGCATGGATCACAGCCATAGCAGCAAGGAGGCTTCTCCTTCAGAACCACCTTGGCGTATCCAGGGCGACAGTTCTCGTTGCACCTAGAAAGGGGAAGGGTCTAAAGCAGAAAGATAAGGAGGATCAGGAGGATAAGAAGAGCCAGCTTGGTTAAGAACAGGGGTTAAGAAGCCAGCTGGGTGATCTTGGGTCAGTCCATCGATGGGCCAGATTGTCCCTATGGCAAGCTATGATTGTTGATTTTATATGCTTATAATGTGTTTTAAATTTTATTGTATATACGGAAATGTTGTAACCCATCCTGAGCCTGTTTGTGGGATGGGTGGGATATACATGCGAAAAACAAAATAAATAAATCTGAAGCCTTTATCCAACCAAAGGAGCCTTCTTCCAACTGAAGGGATTCATCCTGCAATGCAAGACAACTTATGTTGGAGAAAGGCTCTGTTGATTCCACTCATTTTGTCTTATCATGCTACATGGCAACTGCAAAAATTAAGAAGAATGTAAACAAAATCAGATGCCAACTTTTTGTTTCATCATTAGATGTTCCTTTGTATTCAGATGAGGTCTCAGGATAATAATGTAGCATTTGGGTGTTGACAGTTTCTTACTGTGCATTTTCCCTTTTGCTTATGGAGCCAAAAATGGGCTTTTTCTGTTAGCACAGTGCTTCTGAGTTTGCAGGCAGAAGTGATGTCATGTCATTGCCGCTGTTTTATCCAGTCTCACAAGTGTTCCGGGGGGTTGTCTGTATTGCGGCGGCATCCCTTAATACGACAGTAACATCAACTGGTGTTACCTGTGCACCTCTATAAATAGGCCCTATTGTGTGTGTGACCCCCACCCAGAGGTCATTTTGGGGGGGAACGTGGGGGATCGCAGTTCCCCTGGGTGAGGTGTGGGGAGGCGGGGCACAAGATGAAGCCCCGCCCCCTGAGTGTGCAGATGCCCAATTGAATACTGGAAGAGGAAAAGACAATGAAGCTGGCCAAGCTCTTCCCCAGGAATTTCCTCATCCTGCTCCCAGGCTGTGAGGCCATGAAGGCTACCACCACAGTGACAGTTTTGGCCACCGCCGGCCTTGCAGGTCCACCGCTGGGCCCCTGATGTCAGGGTGTGTGGCATATGCTAATGAGTTATGCTAATGAGTTCCCCTAGCTCTTTTTCTACGAAATGACCCCTGCGGCCCCACCTATTGATATTCCTGTGAGATTTGAGCAAACTAAGTGGCTAAGAATCATATTTCTTTATGCACTATATATATTAACAGCAAATTATTAGAACATAAGGGAAGTTAAAAGTATTAAATGAAAGATGGGTGTTTCTAAGTATTTAATGAAGATTCCCAGTACAGAACTTGTCATTAGAGTCAAGATGAATACAAAGAAAGATAGAAGGATGCCCAAAGGTTCTTCATAGGATAGAAAGATTATCAATTTGGGAATGCATTGATTTCGGTCCTTGTTTGAATGCTGATCTTCTGGACACTTAATGCAATAGCTTGCATCTGAAAAAAAAAAGGAAGCTTGATAGTTTGAGTTTTGAACTCAGGTTTCATTCATCAGCCCCAGAAAGTGTTCTGCCTTCTCTTATAAAGGGCCTCCAGCTTTTTAGCTAATATATCACAATAACTAGCTCAGATATTTCTTATGAGTGTTGTCTGTATATCTAATAGCAACATGTGGCAGATACTGAAATCCATGGATTGGGACCATACTGATGTGAAACAGATTTTTTGGCAAACTTGTCATACTCCTCGGGTTTGCAGAAAAGTCTGAAAAGGTTTTTAAAAATACATTGGAGATTTAAATTCCCCCAAATTTTTTAAAAAATGTCTGCACAACACACCAGTTCAACTGGCAGTGGCTGCTGGCGTTGGTGTCAACTCCGGGCTTGACTTTACGGCGAAGGATGCTACAGGTGGCCACCGGCCTGGCTGCCGCGGCTCTAAGCCTTACCGTGCTGACGGGGCACTCTTGGAGCCGCTCCCTGTCTGGCTACCACAATGGAGCACTCTGGAAGCATGGTGGAGGACTCCAGGAGCCAGTCTGGGATCGGAGCGGCTCTTGGGTACTGTTACTGTCACCATAGGTGGATGGTGGGGCCTGGAGTTACAATGGTGGTGGTGGGGAGAGATGGCAAGTCTTGCGGGACGCCCACTGGTTTAAGACCAGCTAGAAGGAAGTTTGATAGTTGATTATGGATTTGAACTTGGGTCTCATTCATCAGCCCTAGAAAGTGTTCTGCCTTCTTGGACAAACAGCCGTCAGTGACGTTTGACCCCCTATCTGCAGATACCTGTTTAGCCACATGGATGCTAAACGGATTTTTCAGCAAGCTTGGGGACTCCTCATGTTTAAAGAAAAATCTGAAATGTTTACATCCCCCCAAAATTCCCCCAGAATGTTAAATATTAAAAAACATACATGCGTACACAGACAACACAGTTCTTTTGCTTCTGCAGTGGCAATTGGTACCTGCGGCGGAGCCTGGTGGTGTATGCCCAGAGCCACTCCAGTCTTGGAGCAGCTCCCAGACACTATGGCCATGGCTAGGCTCCAAGGTGAACTTTTGGCCCTGGGCATACCAGCTCATCAATGGGGGTGGGGAATGGGATCCCCCCCCCCGGTGAGTTTTCTGGGGACCTCCAATGTCTAGTTCTAATTCCCTAAAGAGCAAATTGTACAGCACACAGTCTAAAAAGCCACAAACATCAAAATACAACAACTGTGAGCTAAAAAGCCTGCAAGTAAAAAAGTACAAAAAGAGACCTTTAATGCAGTGAAAAGAAGCATATGATAAGCCACATCAATAACATATGGGAGTAAAACATCCTCAATCAATAAAGGAAAACAGTCAAGTCCAGAGAAGATTTCCAACACTTTTCCTAGGTAGCTGCTAGTGTTTCAAACTCCTGGTCCTTCTTCAGGAACATGGAACTGTAAAAGTACAGAATTGTACAAGTATAGAATACAGCAATGCTTTATAACAATATAGCTTCTGAGCCAATGCTTAAAAATTACTGTTACATCATATGCTTCTTTTCACTGCATTAAAAGTCTCTTTTTGTACTTTTTTACTTGCGGGCTTTTCAGCTCACAGTTGTTGTATTTTGATGTCTGTAGTTCTAATTCCCTACCAGAAGCAGCAGTCTTACGTATATCCCAGCTAAGTAGTCCTGTTAAGAACAAATACACATCACTGCAGTCTCAAGACACTCAATTTGTGCCCGCCCCCTTTCGGGTTTTTCAAGAGGGGAAAAACCATGGCCTCCTTAAGTGTCCCATGGAACAAGCTCTCTGAAAGGGACTTGTTAATGATCTCCATTAGGGCACCCTGAAACCCATCATGACCTGCTTTAATAAGCCAGGACGGGCACGGGTCAAGGGGGCACGTGGTAGGGTGTACAGTTAAAAGCAATTTGCCAACTTCCTCTAGGCTGAGTGGACTGCAATAATCCATAAGCAGACAAGAAGACGTGCATGAGGTCTCGAGTTCACTCACTGTTTCAACTGTGGCGGGGAGGTCATGGCAGAGCAACAGGATATTATCTGTGAAGTAGCTCACAAAAGCCTCACAGCCAATGTCCAATTCCCTAGCGTTTGACCTGTCTTGTGGCAGAGTCATCATAGACCAAATTGTTCTAAATAATTGGGCCAGGCGTGACCTCGCAGACACAATTGAAGCTGCGTAATACTCTTTCTTTGCAGCTTTGACTGCCATCTCATAGGATCTCGTAAACGTTCTATAAGATGTTCTTGTAGCTTTGTTGCAGACATGCTGCCACTGTCTCTCTAGTCATCTGAGCTCTTCCTTCATCAGCTGCAACTCCTGAGTATACCAGGGTGCCAGCCTCCTACGGGAGCAGAGAGGGTATTGGGGAGCGATCTTGTCAATGGCTGCAGAGAGTCGGCTATGCCAATCCTTCACAAGCTCATCTAATGCGCTGCCAGGGGGCATCAGATCCCTCAGAGCCATCTGAAGTCGCATTGGGTCCATTTGACTCTGCGGGTAAGCTAAAATATGCTCGCTGCCTAAACAGGTTTGGGATGACACATTCACATGGGCCCTCGGGGCAAAGTGGTCCAACCATGGCACTGCTAAAGCAGTGATCTGGTCCACTGTAACCCCTGTTGCAAAGATCAAATTGAGCATGTGTCCGGCCTGGTGAATAGGAGCCCTAGTGCCACCATGGACAACACCAGATCTGTTGCCAGAGCAGAGGCCGCATCATCGGCATGGACACTGAAATCACCCAAGACTTTCAATCTAGGGTGTTCCAAAGCCCAGCCTGATACATCCTCCATCAGGGTTGGTAGGCTATTGGCTGGTGCATTAGGCGGTCGGTACACCAGCCAAATCGCCAGACTCTCCCCGGCTTCTCATACCAGGCTGGCACACTCTGTGCCTGCAATCCTCGGAGGCGGGAGCATCCTGAAGGAGTGAGCCTCCCAAATGAATAAAGCCACTCTGCCCCCCAGTCTGTGATTGATGAAGAACTGAGAACCCAGGAGGAGCCAGTTGGGAAAGAGCTACCATCTCCCCTTCTTGCACCCAGATCTTGGTCATGCACACCAGGTCTACATTCTGCTCCAGCAGATAGTCCAGAAGGACCATGGTCTTGTTGTTGATAGACCTGGTGTTACACAGCATCAATGTCGGAGGGGAATTATTTATCCTAGCCCCACTGTCAGCAACCCTTTGGATGAGACGTAGGCTGGAAGGGAGCTGAGCTACTCTGCTTGTCCGTCCCCTTCCTTTGTCTCCCTACCTAGTCCCATCGCTGTACTTTCCCCTCCCCAGGAGACTGGTATCCCCTGCCCTGCCATCACCGCCCTAGTGGTATAAGCTTTCAAAAGGTTTGACTCTTGAAAGCTGACACTGCCCAAATATTGTTGATCTTTAAGGTGCCACTGGACTTGAATGTAGATGTTCTACCACAGACCAACACGGCTAACCCTCTGAAACTAGTACATACAATACAGTTGCACCCATAATGATGGGCCACCCTATTCCTTAATGTTTCACAGACAACCAGTTTTACCTATAGATACATATTTTCAACTAAAGCATCAGTGCCATAGGAGGAGAGTCCCATGTAGTCAAGGCATTCCTCTAACAATGGAGACTAAGAATTCGGTTGCAGTAGACATGAAACCGGCGATCAGGTGAATGTCATATTATGTAAAAAAGATGGGATTCAGGGCATACCAAAAGGGGAACAAAAGAGAAATGTGAGTTATGTACATCATAAAGTGGAATTCCCTGGATTTGTGCAAAACTTTACCTCACCAACCCCAGTCTTAATTCAGAATTGAACAGTCCATTGTAACTTTCAGTAAAACTGTGAGGGAAAAGGAATACCTGCCATGGATGTAGCCTTTGATGTCCCAGCCATTCTCTGTTCACCATCATTATCTGATTGGACCTGGATGTATACGCAGCGTTTAAGGCATGAGCCAGAGATTGGACAGTCTTGTAAATACTGTAGCTGTCTTGAGACAGGATTCTCTCCAGCAGTTCCTGGGATGGAGTCTTCATTTCCTCCTTCTCTTTGCACCTTGTCCAGCCTTTCAGAGATAACTTGTGCTTTGAATATAAACAGTGAAATGCTTCCTTTCCATTTGTATTGATGTCAGCAAGATATGAATCAAAAGTGTAATATTTTTTCATTGTTTGGGTTAACAGCAATGAACCATGGATATACTGGACATCAAAGGCTTCATAAAACCATGCCAAACTGAGGTCATGTAAAATTGTTGTGATCCAAACTTTCCCAACCACACAGTTTTTGACTTTTTCAAGTCCTTTCATGAACGATCCAAGAACGATCATGGAGTAAGAATCCCCATGGTAAACAACTACATTGCATGTTCTCTGCATAAGAAAGTCAAACAGATTGTCCAGACGTTTGGAAAAAAAATTGGGGATCTTTAGTGAGAAGTAAACACAAACACCACTTCTGGTGACCATGGGTGTGAAGGTTCTCATGAAGTTCTCGCCCATCTCATTGTCTGGAGCAAGGAGACCGATCCACGTCCATCTGAAATGTAGGAGGAGTTTGACAATGCCCTCATAATGGGATTCTCGTTTTGGGACTATCCGATAGAAAAAAGGGAATTGAATTTTATCTTCAGGAACATGACTCAGAAAACCATAACTGACCTAGTAAGAAGAAGAGACTAGTGTTTTATCCTATTGTACCTCTGTATAATGGAATTTCAGAGCAGGATTTGACCGTTTTCTTGCTCTCTGATATTGATGCACATGTTACTAGCAGAATGGCTTTGTTTGCACTGGCGGCGAAAAAGATAAGACTGGGTCTAGGACTTACTGTAAGTTACTGATGTATACTGTTGGTTGTGCTTTGATTTATTTTGTGTTGTTATGGCCAATGGCTAAGACAATAAACTAAACTTGACTTGACTAGTGTTTTGTTTGGGATGTAATATAAATCTCAGATGTTTGTTAACCTGAAAGCCAAAGTAGTCAAGAGCTTGGGAGATGTGTGAACAGATGTCCTGTGCAGTTTTTACTTGCGAATGATAGCCATTCCTCTCCCTCACTTTGGACTGGAGCTACTGGTTGGGTTGAGGAGGGGTTAACCTTTCTCCTGTAGCTGTTTTTGCAATCTCAACAGCTTCCTGGGGCTACCATTTGCCTTGCTGGAGGAAATACAGTTTGTGCATTTCTCCTAGTTGGCCATCTGAATTGAGGCTTTTTCAGCTGATGTTTACAAGTAAGGAGAAGGGACAAGGGATCTGCATGTTGTTTCCCTTTCTGGCTCTTCTTCCAGCCGAGGTGACATTGGTAACCATCTTAACAACCTGCTGGGCTATAAAATCTTGCTGCTAAAGCCAGGTCAGTCACAGGGGTGGTGTTGAAGCCTCCTTGGCTGGTTATTCTAGGGGACTTCAGTGTTCCTGCTTTTATCTAGTTGGGAGCAGCGGAGGATTTCATGGCCTTGGTCAGTGTTTCCCAGCCTTTAGGTCAGGAGCCCAAAGTGGCTTGTGAAGCCTCTGAAAGTGGGGTGCAGGCTGTCCCTTCCTAATGGCTACTCCTGCCTTTTGAGTTGTTCTTTCCCGTCTCTTCCCCCTTGCTAGCTTCTCACACTCTCGTCTCCCCCTTCCTTTGCAACAAGAATAAAGGGGAAGAAAGCCGTCCATCTGGCAACCAGTAGCTTTATGATTGTAGCTTGAAAAGGGTGGGAGAGGCTGGAGAGTGTTTGTGGGAACTGCAATGGATAAACTAGAAGAGGAGAGAAAGAGGCATGTGTGTATGCTGCATGGGCCTCTGTGTTGGTGCTGCTCCTTCAGCAGTCCAAACTCTTGATCAAAGGCTGGAACAGGGGTCGTTTCGTAGAAAAAGAGCTAGGGGAACTCATTAGCATAACTCATTAGCATATGCCACACCCCCTGACATCAGGGGCTCGGCGGTGTACCTGCAAGGCCGGAGGGAGTGCGAGGAAGCCCCGCCAAGGCCCTCCCTGGCCCCAGGCAGGCAGGGTTGGGGAGAGGGGGGGAGGAAGCAACTTACCCTCCCTCTTCTCCTGCCTCCTCCTGGCTGAATGAGGGCCGGAAGCAGGGCGGCCGGAAGCAAGGGGTGGGGCTTCGTCGTGTGCTCTACCCCCTCGCACCTCACCCGGGGGAACTGCGATCCCTCGCGATCCCCCCTGAAATGACCTCTGGGTTGGAATGTAACCTCTCTGCACAAAAGTGCCAGGGTCACAGGTTGCCTCTGGAGCCAAAAAGCCCCTTGGGCCAGCCCTGGATTGGGTCCCCATACCAAATGAATTTGGACATAAAGGTTGGGATCTACCCGCCTAGATGACAACCATAGCTTTTCTCATGAACATGAACACATGTACCTGCCTTTACTGAATCAGGCCCTTGATCCATGAGAGTCAGTCTTGTCTACTCAAACTGGCAGCAGCTCTCCAGGTTCTCAGGCAGAGGTCTTTCACATCACCTACTACCTATTCTTCTTTAACTGGAGATGCCAGGGATTGAAGTTGGGACCTTCTGCATGCTCTACCACTGAGCCACAGCCCCTGAGGTAATAACTAGTCCTACATATTGTACAGGCCACAGGTAATAAGTACCTCTCAGCTAATAACTGGTCCTGTACATTCAGGTGGGGTAGCCGTGTTGTTCTGAAGCAGCAGAACAAAATGTGAGTCTAGTGGCACCTTGAAGACCAACAAAGTTTTATTCATGGTATAAGCTTTCATGGGCAAGCACACTTCTTCAGATACAGTGGTCAGAGCTTGTACCCAGAACCGAACTTTATTTGTCTTACAGGTCAAATGAGGAGTCAAACCTCATTCCCACATCTGTTTGTTAAGTCTTGTATTTGCATGCAATCTCAGCTATGATCACCCAGTACTTATGCATCTGGACGCTAGATGGTCCTTCCTGAAGACGACCCCCACCACACCCCCTATAAGTAAATGGTTGAGGAAGTTCTGTCCACTATATCTGATGAAGTGTGCTTGTACACAAAAGCTTATACTGTGAATAAAACTTTGTTGGTCTTAAAAATGTCCCTGGACTCAAACTTTGTTTTGGTCCGATACATTGTGCAGGCCATACTCATGATCTGTTTCTTTGGCCTGGATGGGATAAATGTGATCTTGGAGTTCGGTCTTGGTGTTCTCTCCTTCCTGCCCTGTTTCTAATTGTTGTTTTTATATCTGTGCATTTTATTGTATTGTTTGTGTATTTGAAGCCGCTTTTAATTGTTTGAATGATGTGCCTTTGGTTTTAGTGGTTTTTAAATTCTCCAAATAACTAACAAAGTTTTTTTTCAGTTTGAGCTTAGATTTATTAACGATTAAGCAAAAAAAAAGTACATTACTAGGACAGAGCCAGCATCTCTGCACACCCCCAACACAGAGACCATTCATACCTGTGGGATTTTGTAGGTGCCCAACACGGTTGAAATCTGGCTGGAGATTTCTGAGCCCGTTCCTTTCACAACAGCTAGCAGGTTCATCTGTCCTCCACAGTGATAATTTGGAATGTTCTTCTGTCCGATAGAGAGAATGTCTATCATAGCGTTAGAAGTCATCCTTTCATTAAAATAGTTCTCATAGATGTTGTAGCCAAGCGTGACATTGGCTAAGAGCCTGGGATTCTCGTTGATCTCATGAATGGCAAACAAGAAGGGCAGGATGTACCAGTAGACTATGTCTCCTATGCTGCAATTACATAAGATGTGTCACATTTGCATTTTCCATTCAAGACAAAAATGCCAAATTCCTGCTTTTTTAAAAACAAAAAACCAGACACAAAACTCTGTGGGCTGGATGCTGTGGTTCCTCAGCAGAAGACAGAGACCGTCGCAAGTCTTTCCCCTGCATTTCCCACCTCCCAGCAGTCTCAGAGGACTCACGGGGGCTAACAGCCATGTAAGTCAGGATGCTGTAAAAGGGTTGGAGATGAAATTGCCCTTTCTGCCTCGTCAAGTTATTGCGGCTCCTGACTGAAGCCTCCAGACCTGCTCCACTGGGGTTCCGCGATGCTGAGAATAACCTTTCATGGAGTCAGGAACGGCTGCTGAACTGCGAGGAACATGGGAGCTATCTGAGACTCTCGAGTCCACAGATTGCTGGATCCACCTTGGAACAGTGATATTAGTGGCTCGGGGGCCACATGTAGCTCTTTGGCATGCCACCTGTAGCTTCTGTGAACACCCCACTTTCCAGGAAAGGCCATGGAGGCTTGGTAAGCTGTGAGCCTCATACTAGGGATGCAATTAAGAGCCCATCCTCTCCAACAAGACCCCCGCACTGTTTTCTACAGCCTCTGCTCTCTCTCAGCTCAGCACTTGGTGGTTCCTGGGAGGAGAGCGAAAAAGGGAGCAAGCTAGCCACAGGGGGTTGTGATAGTTTTACTCCCCTTTCCCCACAGCCAGCTGGTTTTTCTCCAGGTGCCCTTGGCAATCTCACTCTCTCACCTGACCGGCTGTGCCTCTTGTTGAAGAGAAAGAGAGAAGGCAGAGAGGGAAGCCCTTCCCCTCATGCCAGATACACAGGGGCAGGTTGAGATTCAGCGGTGGTACAGAGGGACAACCCTATGTGCACAACGGATTAAATGGTTATAATAGTTGTATAAAAGGTGAAGGTTTCCCTGGCTCAAAAGCCAGTCGAATCTGACTCTAGGAGGCAGTGCTCATCTCTGTTTCCAAGCCGAAGAGCCAGCGCTGTCCTAAGACTTCTCTGTGGTCATGTGGCCAGCATGACTAAATGCTGAGGCACACAGAACACTGTTACCTTCCCACCAAAGCAGTACGTATTGATCTACTTGCAAGTTCTTGCTTTCGAACTGCTAGGTTGGCAGGAGCTGGGGCCAGAGACAGGAGCTCACTCCATCACACGGCACTAGGGTCTCGAACTGCCGAACTACAGACCTTCCGTTTTGCAGCTCAGCATCTTATCCTCTGAGCCACCATGCCCCCCCCCAATAGTTGTTTATGGTCCCGGTCACATGAGCAGGATGATCCACTACCGAAGGGAGGCAAATCAGAGCCGGAGCAAAAAGAACCGCAGGAGCACGATCCGACATGCCCCCGCGGCTCCATGCTCTGTGTTCTGGCAGCTGATCACACGTTGCGCAGCAAACCGGCAGTAGCACGGTTGTTTGCATGCGTGGGATGGGGAACAGTGCTGGCTGCGATGGGCTACTGCGCAACATCCGGTAGGCACTGCTCTTTTGCTAGTACCTTTTTGATGCACATTTATGGGCCGAAGGGACGGATCAGGGATGGGTGCGCACTGATTCCCAGATGTTGCGGTGTGATCGCGCCCGCTTGATGCACCCCCGATCCATCCCTCTTCCGGATCAAATCCTCCTGTGTGACCAGGGCCTATGTATTGCTAATAGTTCCATCCAGAGGTCATTTCGGGGGGGGAACGCGGGGGAACGCAGTTCCCCGGGTGAGGTGCAGGGGGCGGGGCACATGACAAAGCCCCGCCCCCTGCTTCCGGCTGCCCCGCTTCCAGCCCTCATTCAGCCAGGAGGAGGCTGGAGAAGAGGAAGGGTAAGTTGCTCCCCCCCCGCCTCTCCCCACCCCTGCCTGCCTGGGGCCAGGGAGGGCCTTGGCGGGGCTTCCTCGCACTCCCGCTGGCCTTGCAGGTCCACCGCTGGGCCCCTGATGTCAGGGGGTGTGGCATATGCTAATGAGTTATGCTAATGAGTTCCCCTAGCTCTTTTTCTATGAAATGACCCCTGGTTCCATATTGTTATATGTGTGCATGTTTTGGGAAT
>NW_015160264.1:0-3307 GCF_001447785.1 Gekko japonicus | reverse complement strand
TTCCCCTCCCCACAACAGGCACCCTGTGAGGTAGGCAGGGCTGAGAGAGTTCTCTTGAGAACTGCCCATGAGAGAACAGCTCTGAGAGAACTTCTGACTGACTCAAGGTCACACCAGTAGCTGCACGTGGAGGAGTGGGGAATCAAACCCGGTTCTCCCAGATTAGAGTCTGCGCTCTTAGCCACTACACCAAACTGGAAATGCCAGAGACCAAAATCTTCTGCGATCCGCATGCAAAGCAGCTGCTTTACCACTGAGTTGTGGCTCCAAAATTTATCCCATAACACAAATCAGGAATTGAACAAAGGGCATGATTTATCAGGAATGAGTTCCAGAAGAAGAGACTGTCCATAGACACAAAAGACACCTGGAAAGCATGAAACAGAGCCACGGAACAACATCACCATGTGATTACTTACGCATAAAACTTGGTATTAGGAGGTCCAGGGTTGAAAGCATATGGTAAAAATACAATGTTTGTTGTGGATACGATCCCACCGATGAGGTGGTCTCCTGGCTTGTAATAGTTCAGTGGGTCAGGTTGATGGGTTTTCAGATTGAATGGGACTTTTTTAGTCACCCTCTGGCAGGGAGGATAAGGCGGCAGCAGCAGAAACAGGAGCAGCAGAAGCAGCAGTGTCATGCTGGGAATGATTGCAACAGTCCCCACTGACTCTGACCGCTCTCAGCTGTCTGTCCCGGTGATTCGAGAAGCCACCCCACTCCCGTGCAAGAGCATGGGTGCCATGATTTCTCACTAATACAACTGGAGATCGGCCATCCCTTCAGATCTGAAGGGCGGTGATGTTAAATCTCAAACCGGCATAATCCCCACCTGCTCTCAAGTTCTGAGCACCCTCACAGTAGCACCGGGGGTATTTATGCCCTGTCCCTTTCAGGCTCAGTACAAGGAATTGCCTCATCTTTGCTTTTGATTCTGATGCTTGCATTGTGGACTTCAAAGGTCATCTTTGGAAACAAAACCTCTTGAGCTTTGGGGAGAAGAGTAATCACCATGATTTGGAAACCTGTAAGGGGAAGAGTCACCTGCGACACATCCCTGTTGCTCTGAGTTGCTTCATGCACAGGTGTGAGGTTGGAGAAAACTGGTTTGTGAGAAAGATCAATGTGGTTGTCTTTCATGAGTGAGTGACAGGGAAGAAGTCAGCAGGGTTGGAGTGACTGGTAGTGGAGCAAAACCACAAAAACTTCAGGCCAAAATTGGATTTTTGCTTATTTATTTTTTATATACAAACTTTTTACCCTGATTTCCTGCCCTCATCAGTGTCTCCAATGTGGCTAATAGATTGGAAATGTACCTAATAAGCCCTGTCCTGGATAGCCTAGGCAAGCTTGATCTCATCAGATCTTGGAAGCTAAGCAGGGTTGACTGGGAGTGTTCATCTGCACATTGGTGACAACACAGCCTTAGAGAATCTGAATTTAATAGCTCTGCCTTTACAAAATGTATATCACCAGAGTTCTCCTGGATTTATCTTATTAAAGGGTGATTAACAACCTTTAATTCCAATAATACAAAGGAATAAGGGAGTGAGTATAGTTCTTTGAGTGTAAGCAGCAAACCAGACAGAACACCCACAGAAACTATTGAGATAAGAAGTTATTTTCTTTAGTGAACTAGACAGAATGAAATACAAGCATGAAAAAGTTAATCCTACCGTTACTGTGAAAATAAATACTAAAATTATCAACGTACCTAGCCTTGCTTTTTAAGCTAGTAATGGTTTTAAAAACAAACCAGTTTTCAGCTGTTTCTCTCACTGCTTTTAGGGGTAATCAAAAAGCCCATTGTTACGCCATCTACAGCAGATGGCTGACTATATTTTTAGTGTGAGTGCTGGCCAGCTATACCAAGGTTGTGTCTACCCACAGAGACCCTGTAATGGAGACCACACGGGTGTTTTTCCAAAACAAAATAATCTTTTTACTGAAGGATTTCAAATTCACACATACAAAATAATCAGTCTCTCGTTTCATATACACTCAAGATCCCTATAGAATTACAGAAAGAATATAAAGATAGTTTCTTAATTACTTGGAGGTAGGTAGGTATATTTCGGTTTATACTCGCCTGTTTCCAGAAGTCTTGTCTTGTTGCAATGGAAACATTGGAGGATAAGGGAAAGGTTCCTAGGGGTAGTTACTAATTCACACTGCCAGAACCAGCCAGCTAGTGTGGGGATGTGAGTGGATCTCTTTGGCTGCGCACTCCAAAGAGATCCAGCAAGAACAAAGAGTTTTAAAGCAGGAAGGAGAGGGGGTAGGAGGATGTGTGGCCAGCCTGAAGCATGGTCTTGCATTGATGGTAAAATGTGGCTGGCCCAGCTCTTAAAGCATGGTCTTTATGTTATATAGTTGAATCTCCAGGTGGGTGGCACCTTGCCCTCCTGTAATCCCACCTACTTACAAGTCCATCCCATAGACTTTCCTTATTGGTGAATGTAGAAAGGGACAGGTATTCTTATGGGTGGGGAGATATTTGAAACTCTACACTCTATCTCATGGAATACCACTTGGCCAGGTGTGAAATCTCGGCTTCAGGACATCTCTTTGTTGTGGAGATGAATCTTGGTTTTACCAGGCTGCCAAGGCATTGTAAACAGGAAACTGCAATTCAGATGTAGATCAAGTCCGTGCTCTCTGTGACATCTCGTCTCTTTAGTAATGGTGGAATTTCTCCTTCTGGGTTGTTGTTCTGCCCACAGTGGCTAACATGTGCTCCTTCTTCCCATAATGCCCTGAGCTGAATGTGTGCAAACTACATTAACATAAAATGAAGGCAAGTGTTTCCTATGAGAATTCTGTCTCACAGTAGGTAATTCAAACAGCTTTCTCTAGGCTCATGGTATACAAGTGTGTGCACAGTCCATTTGTTGCTGTGTGTAGCAGATATAAATGCATATATGAGTTCATTTCTCAACACCATGTTACCCACCAAGTAATCTCATCTATTCTTCTTCTGAGATTTGTTTGTCACAATAGTGCATATTTATAGGGAAATATAAATTCTTACCTCTAAATCTAGTCTATCATAATCATATGGTATTAAAATGATTAAAATGTGGAATTCGCTGCCAGAGGATGTAGTGATGGCCACAGGAATAAGCAGCTTTAAAAGCAGATTACATAAATTCATGAACGATAAGTCTATCACTGGCTACCAGCCGTGGTGACTGAGGGGAACCTCCACGTTCAGAGGCAGTCAATCTCTGAATCCCAGAGCCAGGAAGCACTGTCAGGGAAGGCCTCATCCTCTATGCCCAGTAGTTGGCCCTCCAGAGGAACT
>NW_015160263.1:403946-415031 GCF_001447785.1 Gekko japonicus | reverse complement strand
CCTCCTCCTCCTCCTCCTCCTTCTCCTGTCAGTCCTGCTCGCCAGAATGACCCTGGGTTGCCTCCCTCTCAAGCTGCCCGTGCAGCCCCCTCCCCCGCAGATAAGGAGGCCTCCCCGGCTGATTGTGATGTCATAGAAGCCCTTTTGCAGTCAGAGAAATGGGCCTTCCCCATCACCCTTGATTCTTCAGTAGAATTGTGAGATTAGGGACATAATGAAGAAATCAACAGACAAGGACTTGTTCCTTCTTCGTCCTCCCTTCCTTGATGTCCGTGCTTGCCACTCTCTGGTGGGGATGCAGAGAGACAATAAGTAAAGGCTAGTTGGAGAACTAAGGGGAAGGTCCACATCCTTTCTCCTCCTCCTAGTTATCTGAGTGTGCCTGAGGTTAGCATCCTCTATAGGTAGCAGGGCCCCTGCTATTTTTGGCCACTGTGTGACACAGAGTGTTGAACTGGATGGGCCATTGGCCTGATCCAACATTGGCTTCTCTTATGTTCTTATGTTCTAAATACCTCTACTCACATGGGTCATTTTTGTGCTTCATTTTAGATATGTTGACATATATAACACCCCATTATCACTTTTTACACTTTATCCCCCTTCCTTGTTCATTCCTGTTTCTGGATCTTTGGCTTCCCCTATTTTATTTTATTTTATTTAAGTCAGTTGTTAGCTGTCTTCTCCCTTGTGGAACTCAAGTCAGCGTACCATAGTTAAAAATACAAGAACATAATAAAACAATTATAAGACCTATAAAATTCACGGTGTAAAACCCACAAAGTCCTACAACCTCATCCCTTTTATTTATTTATTTTGTTCCAGCTCACTATCCAACCTTCTTCACTTGATCACCTGTCTTCATCTTTCCCACCCACCCTTTCCTACCTGTCACTGTCTCCCCAGGAAAAGTCTGGCTATGGAGTGGCTGCCAGTTCAGGGATGGTCCCAGTTGTGTGGTTGCTTCTGCTGTCAACAGGCCAGGCCTAAGGAAACCTGAGCCAGAGCTACCAAGCTGGGTGACATCACATCAATTGTGATTTTACAGTAGTTGCTACTGGGCCCGCCATTGGCAAGTCCTCCTCCATCAGGTGACAGGACAGTCTGGGGGGAGGGGCCTTTTCTGGGTTGTTTTGGCCTCCCATTGCACTCCTGCTCCCCTCCCATAGCTTTGCTGTCTTGAAATCAGGGCTTGGAATGTTTGGTAATACTCTTGTGGTTGCTAAGCGACCCCTAACAGCCACAGAGTCCAGTGAGCATTCTTAAACCTACCGATGTTGCTTGTGTTCAGGCAGGGAGTTTTCATTTCATGATGTATTGTTTTCCCTCAGGTATCAGCTTTTTTCCCTGCAAACTTTTGACTGCTTCAGGTTAGAACAGAAATCTTCCCAGTCTGCCCGTACCTCCATTTTGCAGCTCTATCAATCATACGGTGGCACAGCTCAGACTAGGGTCGCCAGATCCAGGTTGGGAAACTCCTGGAGGTTTGGAGGTGGAGCCTGGGGAGGGCAGGGACCTCAGAGGGATACAATGCCTCTAAGCTGAGTTAGTGTGAGCTAGCTCACGATTTTTTAGCCTCTGGCTCACACATTTTTGTCTTAGCTCAGGAAGGATGGCTCCAGAGCAAACTAATTATGCAGTAGCCAAATCACTCGCTCACAGCTTTAATGCCAGTAGCTCTCAAAGTAGGATTTTTGCTCACAAGACTCCACAGCTTAGAGGGATACAATGCCACAGAGTCCACCTTCCAAAGCATCCATTTGCTCAAAGGGAGCTGATCTCTGTTGTCTGGAGATGATCTGTAATGTCATGGGATCTCCAGGACCCACCAGGACTGGCTGGCATCCCTAGTTCAGACACAGATATAGGTCTAATCCCAGGAGAGTTCTGGGCTCCTCCTGAGTAGGGATGCCAGCCTCCAGGTGAGACCTGGGGATCCCTCAGAATACATCTCATCTCCAGACCTTAGCGATCAGTTTCCCTGGAGATAATGGATGCTTTGTAGGGTGGACTCTGTGGCATTGTACCCCACTGAGGTCTTGGTCCTCCCCAGGCTACATCTCCAAATCTCCAGGAGTTTCCTAACATGGATCTGGCAACCCAAACCCCCTGCACACACCATTCCCAGATGGTGGCCAGGGGGGACCTGGCAACCCTTCTCCTGAGGCGGGCAATTTTGACAATAAGTTTTGTTATACACATTGTCTGTTGCATACTATAAAATTTAACAGCAGGATGCCTTGAATAGACCTCTTGGCTATTTTCTGCTAGGGTCTCCTTTATTACTAATACATTTTGCTGCTCCTGCTGTTTTAAAAAGAAACCTTGTCTGTGTGTCTTATTGGACCAGGGGCACACAAGAACTCTGTATCTGGATTATAGCAACACGTTATCAGCACTCAGTTTGGGCTGAGTTTTTAAACCCTAGTTTGGTTTAAGTTACCCTGAAAATATCAGGAAGGTAAAAATACACTTCAAAACGAGGTCTTTACTCAACAAGAGATTAAAATGTGGCTTTCATTGCCAGAGGATGTAGTGATGGCCACAAGCACAGATGTCTTTAAAAGGGTATTAGACAAATTCATGGAGGATACTGTCACTTGGAAACAGAAACAGCTGGAGAGATGCTGTGGTTTCTGTGGTGTCTGCCTTTGCCATCCCAGCCATGCTTGACTCTGCATATGTTTGATTAATGGGCAAGTAGAAGAAGGTGCTTGTCTGTTTTTCTTCCAAATTTTGGTAAAAACATGGAATTTTTTTGTGATTCCTAGAGAAGACTGATGTCACTTCTGGAGGAAACCACTGGGGGGCTGGCAACCCTACCATCAAGGGTTCAAGACTTTGGAGAAGAAGAAACAAGCAACTCCTCCAGGAGAACTTCTTGCCCATTAGTTAAACTGAGCAATCCCTAGAGAGGACCATTTCCCATGTCCAATGTCCCTGCCCCCCTGCTGGTTGCCAAGCTGGGTCTGGCTACCTTTTCCCCCTTGCCATTGTCACAGCTGATTTATGACAATCCCTCAGAGGTTTTCAAGGCAAGAGATTAACAGAGATAGTTTGCCATTGCCTGCCTCTGCATAGCCACCCTGGTATTTCTTGGTGGTCTCCCATCCAATACCAGCCAGGGCCAACCAATGTTTCTTCTAAGCTGTGGAGTGTTGTTAGCCA
The DNA here is from genome assembly GCF_001447785.1 of Gekko japonicus. Taxonomy (NCBI): domain Eukaryota; kingdom Metazoa; phylum Chordata; class Lepidosauria; order Squamata; family Gekkonidae; genus Gekko; species Gekko japonicus. The sequence continues at coordinate 411,863 of NW_015160263.1, read as the reverse complement.
AAATTCAACTTCATGAGCCAAAGGAGCCACTAGCATTAAGGCTGTGAGCGAGCCTACATTTTACTGTCCTGTAAATCTGTTTTTTAGAATATTATTACCATAACCTTGTAAAAATCTCAGGGTGAACTCTTTTAAACTATATTTTAAGAATGATTTAAACATTATAGGTGAAAACAGAATCAAGTCAAATTTCATCTGTAAATCTGTAAATCTGGGAGAATTTCAGGATCCACCTTGAGGTTGTCAACCATAGGTAGCACCTTTCTCTCTGGTGCGTTGTTTTTCTATTTGCACGGGACATTTGAAGGAAGCAGGAGGGACATTTGAAGGAAGCAGGAGAGAATTTTGTCACCCTACACTCAGCCAAATGCATACCTGATTTCCTTTTACAGAAACCTAGCACAAACAGCCTTTCTTGTCTGTCACCCATCAAAAACTTGATACATGTCTGTTTAAGAACTGTTTAAGAACTGCCTTTCCATTTTTCACATATGAGCATCAACAGTGGAAGAATGGCTGTTAAAGTGTTTATTTAGCCCCACCCCCATTTCTGGAAAAGAAGCAAAACCATTTGTAGGATTTACAATAAGAAACCCATAGATATCCACCTCTCCCTAAGAGAGGTCTAAGGGAGCTGATGGAGACAGTTCAAACCAGCAGTTCAATTGAGAATGAGGCTGGCTTAGTGAAGCTGTGGAAAAGAGCGCACAAAAGCTTATACCTTGAATAAAACTTTGTTGGTCTTAAAGGTGCTGTGATGGGACTCCAACTTCGTTCTTTTGCATGGTGAGTGCTCTTTCTTGTTCTTTTCCTCCCCCCCCTCCACAAAGGAAGGGCGGGAGGAGACCTCAGCTAGTGGAGCGAAGGGAGGCTTGGCTTTGTATCTCTCCCATGCTATTGGGGGAGGCAGCAGGAGCCCTAGAGAAGGAAGCAGGAGAGAATTTCATTGCCCTGCGCTCAGGCAAAAAACCTATGCACTATGGGCTAAAAATTAGTGTGCCAGCGCACGCTAGCACAGCCTAGTGAGAACACTGGGGCCAACCCTGCTTAGCTTCAGAGATCTGATGAGATCAGACTAACCTGGACTATCCAGGTCAGGACTACTCTAAATATATATTTTCATTATACATCACGGCTGTTTTCTTCATTGTTTGTAATAAAAATGTGCCCTGCCATTCTGTGGCCTACCTCCTGTTCTGTGGCCTACCTCCTACTGATTTCAGTGAAGTTTGCCTGGTTTCTGTGAAATGCCTCCCTATAAAGCAGCCCCGGGTTGGATCCTGCTAGCTTTTCTGTTCAGTGTTGCCTGATCACTCTCCTCACTGCAGCCCTGAGCCCACCTGGCTTTCTTCCTTCTGGGTCCCACAATCTCTGAAAGAGCTTTTTTGGTCAACAAAAGGGCCCCCTCCTTCTTCTTTTGGCACAGGAAAAAGGGGTAGGATCCATCCTGTAAAATTCAATTCTAATTTTCTTAGTAGTAGTATCGACAGCTCTGACTGGGGAAATACCTGGAGATTTGGAGAGTGGAGTCTAGGGAGGGTGGGGTTTAGGGAGGGGAGGGATCTCAGCAGGGTATAATGCCATAGAATCCACCCTCCAAAGCAGTCATTTTCTCCAGGAGAACTGATCATAATAGCAGGAGACTGGCAACCCTACAAATAATGGACATGCATTGCAGTTGTTTTTGAGAGCCCTATAAAAATGGAGGTCTGTCAGGAAGGGAAATGGCTGTTGAACTCTTTCCTCGCCCAGAAAAATAAGCCAAAATCATCCCCCCCCCATGTCCTGACTCTTTAAGAGAGACTTCGTAGGCTGTTATTTGTCCTGTGACATTGCTTACCCCTGTGCCAATAAAAGCTTCCACTGCCCATTTCTACATATTAAAACTCTATTGTTCTTGAGGATTGTGTGGACAATCTTAGCTGCTATCCCAGTCACAAAGAAAAAGAAATGGACCACCTGAGGAAAAGTATGCACACAAAAAATAGTTCCAGAGTTGCCTACGAAGAAAAATGTATTCCTTCAGGCTGAGAACTAGAAGTAGGGTTACCAGATGTCTTCTCATGAGAGGACATGTTGTCTTCTATTTTTTTTGGTGACTGTCCTCTTTTGGGCTGCCAGCCTGACCTATCCCACAGGGTTGTTGTTAGGGTTGTAGAATAGATTGTACCACATCAGACCGTAGAGGTGGGATTATGTTTTTAAAAGTTCCCTTACAAATGTGAAGGGCTGGGAAAAGGACCTTTCATGATGTCATGGTTAAGTTACATGCATGGAGCTTCTTCACGAGGGAGCATCAGGAGTGTGGCCCCTGCTCCTCCAGCCTGAAATGGTATCAGCCCAGTCTATCCCCTCAACATTATATCACCTCATTCTCCAGCAGGATTGTTCCAGGTAATGTGAAGTCAACGAAGAGTCAGTTTGGTATAGTGGTTAAGTGCGCGGACTCTAACCTGGGAGAACCGGGTTTGATTCCCCACTTCTCCACTTGCACCTGGTTGGATGACCTTGGGCAAGCCATAGTTCTGATAAGAGCTGTCCTTGAAAAAGAGCAGTTTCTGTCAGAGCTCTCTCAGCCCCACCTACCTCACAGGGTGTCTGTAGTGGGGAGGGGAAGGGAAAGGAGTTTGTAAGCCGCTCTGAGACACCTTCGGGTAGTGAAGGGTGGGGTACAAATCCAATGTCTTCTTCTCTTCTTCTTCTTCTTTAATTACAATAGTAACCATATTTATTATTTATTAAGCTCCTAATATAAATTAGATGTCATGCAGTGGATTGTGATCTTCCCTCCCTCCCTCTCTCTCATTCATGAGGGTCTCCCCATGGAGGTATTTTGCTGGGATGCAGAGAAGGCAGAGGGGGAGATGAGGGGGGAGTTGCTAGAGTGTATAGGAACACAAATGGACCAATTTTTCTTCAACTTGAAGGAGGGGAATCTAGGCCATTCAATGCATTGGGGGATAGCATCAAGCAAGCATTGGTCCTAGAACCAAATTTGTCCTTGTGTTCCTCTCCCAATAAGATCCAAGAGTCTCTGGACTGTACAGAGAGAGAGGTAGCCGTTTTGATGGGGATACCAACACTCTTCACTTTTACAGATGCTTTGGGGACAGGCTTCATGCCCGGTTCTTGATTTATGGGTAGAATGCCTCTCATAGTCCATCTGTGAGACATGGGTACTTCCCATTGGTTTCAGGAATTGGCTCTTCTAGGAAATCAAAACTCTTATTGCCTTGGAGGGCTCTGAATACAAGCACCAGCCTCATGAAGTGATATTCTTTGTGCTCCAGTAAAAAGACATTGTGGAGTTTGTGAAGAAATGCATTTTTTCTTTGGAGGGCTGAAATGAGCAAAACCTTCACTCTGAATTTTAAAAGCTTTTTTCCCTCTCTGGGAAGAGAAAAGGCAAGAAGAGGGAAGGTCAGTTCAGTTGCTTTCCAGGTGTACCTCAGCCCACCTTCATATAAATGCTAATAGATCTAGCAGGAGAGATAATGGGTGGGTCAAGCTCTCCGCCTTCTCAAAGCAGGGAACAGAAGTTTGGAGGAATTAAATATTACAGAGGAAGGAAATGTCTAGAATCCATGAAGGAAAGGTCTAGCATCTTTAGGAAAAGCCTCTTTGACCTGGCCTGACCTGGTCAGTGGGTGGGGGAGAGAGAGGTGATAAAACTCAGGGGAGCAAGAAGGAAGCTCTCTTTCTTTGGGTGCTGAGTCCATGAGGGGAGACAGAACTCTCCACTGAGCAAGAGGCCATTGACCATGTGCTTGCCTAGAGAGCTGGAGAAATCTTCAAGGTAATGGATTCTATAGAGATCTGTAACTTCCTAAGTAAGGGGGCCCGTCCTATATTTTAACATCTGATAGTGCATGTATAGAGAGAGGGACAGAAGAATTGCGTTTTACCCATTTCTTTTGAATCCCTTGCTCAATCTGGTGCTGTGCTAAAAGGATGCTTGTGAACATTTTCTCTTTAATAAATACTTTCTAAGTTTTGATGCTGCTGGTGATTCTCTGTACCACATAGACCTTCTCCGTCTTGGACACTATATTTTAAAAGGAGTGCCAGGGAGAAGGCAGTCAGTTGGCATGTAGCTATTCCTCCAGGGGCGCACAAGGCAGTAAACAGTCCCCATGGTGACCAGGCACTCTGCAGGGGGAGACGCAGAGGCAAGGCTTCAGAACATGGAAGGGAAGCTGGGAGCCCTTCCAGCAGGCAAACCTAATAAAGGTCAGGTGGTGGCAGTGGGTTACCAGAGAGAGAGAAAAGTCTCTCTAGATGTTAGAAAAACCTTGGACGGCAGGGTGGAATAGGGTCTGCAGGCCAGAGCAGGCCCATTCCACCCCAGAGGTATCACTCTAGGCAAGACTGCAGAGTAGCAGGGCCACATGGAAAATGTGTTGAGGTCTTGCATGGCACCATTAGAGTATAAATCCCCCCTCCCCAAGCTTGAAGAGTATTTGGGTCTTTATGTAAATGCTGGGACTGGGTTCCATTTTTTTTAGAAAATGGAAAGTTGTTCCTCTTTCCTTCTAGGCTTCAATCTGTATGGTTTCATAAAAGAAAGGAATAATCCAACATGCTTTTATAGACTATCAGATTTTTTGGGGTAGATTAGAGCCTCTGAAAGTCTTTAAAGAATCATAAAGCTCCTTTTTGTTTTGCTTTAACAGACTAGTACTGTCAGCCAGTGTTCCCTCTAAGATGAGTTAGTGTGAGCTAGCTCACAATTTTTTAGCCTCCAGCTCACAGATTTTTGTCTTAGCTCAGGAAGGACGGTTCCAGAACTAACTGATTTATGCAATAGCCAAATCACTGGCTCACAACTTTAAAGCCAGTAACTCACAAAGCAGAATTTTTGCTCACAAGACTTGCTGTCAGCTGAGATTAATGAGACTCTGTATAAATTAGGTTTGGCCAAGAAGTCATTGTGGGTTTTCTTTCAGGCAGCCATCTTGAGCTAAGGTTTATGGTGCAATCCTAAACAGAGTTACACCCTTCTTAAACCCACTGACGTCAGTAGATCTAGAAGGGGATAAGTCTGTTTAGGACTGCACTATAATGGCTACCTATCCTATTTGGATGATAGACCTGAAAATCTCATTGCACCTGGTATCGAAAGCCCAAATCACAGAAAGCTCTCAGACGTTTTGGCTTTTGAAAGTCCCTTTCTTGGCCTGAGGGTGGAACAAGCACAAGAATAACAGCTGTGGTCTCAGCATCCTCCCTGCGATGACAGATGTGGCTTAGGTAGCACTTGATAAGATCAAGGTCACATTTTTGCTGACTTTCCAGATATGCTCAGTGGAAAGTTACTGAAGCTGGGCCTTGAGGCTAGAGCAAAAGGGTCACAAAACAGGTCCAGATGCTACCCTTTATAATCTTGGCTTTGCACTGTGAACAAGGGTACAAGGAGGGTGTTTGCTTACACTGGTACAAGCTCATGGGCTGGATCCCTCTACATGTACTGTATATACAATTCGCTGAGATCCATACCCGGCCTCAGAACGCTGACTGGAATCTCAGCTCCGTTTTCCCTTCCAAACAGACAGTCTCTGAGCCATTTCCCCTTCCAAACTGCCTGCTTGATCCATGGATATTCTGCACATAGATTTACAAAGGCGTGAACCCTTGTTTATGCTCTGCAACCGTCAAGTGTAGCAGGGACTGCCGTTCTCAGGAGGTCGGCTGGGAGGGCTAAATCAGCAGGTCTACTATCCTTGCCCGCCCTGGCTGTGGTGCCGGGAAAAGAGGCGATTGCTCTTTTTTCTCCTCCTCCCTGGACCAGGGCCGGCCCACGTTTTTTTGGCGCCCTAGGCAGGGCTACCTTCTGGCGCCCCCTGTGCGTTGCCACCCTCCAGGCGGGGCCTGGAGAGAACTTAGTCCAACTTCTCTCCCCCTTTGGAGGCTCCAGGCCGCTTCCAGGTGCCTTGCGGCCACGAGCACCCAACTGGGGCTCCCATGCCCGGCAGCAGCGAGGAGGAGGAGGAACTGTAGCCCAGATTAAGCTCCCTAATAAATCATGCAGTGCAAGCAGCCAGCATGGCATGGCGCTCTTTTAGCCGCTTTGTTCTGCAGCATGGAAGGCCTTTGATGCCCGGTCGCTGCACATGGGAATTCAGGGCGACGAGTTTTCCTTCCGAGTCGGCAGCAACCCGTTCGGAGCTACTTCCAAAGGCACGCCTGCAAGGGTAGCGGGGCGGTCGCGAGTGTGCCTGCCTGGCAACCCCCAACAATCGCAGCACCAGCAACAACACAGCCCCCGGGCTTCGACGAGGCAGCTTAGCGACGCACCCCTCCACCCCGCCCTCTTTCGCTAGGGCGGTGGTAGGCAAACTGCAGCTCTAGAGCCACATGCAGCTCTTTAGCCCCTTGAGTGTGGCTCTTCCACCGTGGGCGCTGACAGCCTATTCCCTCCATTGTTCTCTATGGTGGGAAAAAAGTAACTTTTTTCCCACCATAGAGAACAATGGAGGGGATGGGGCAACCTGTTTGGGGGCCTGTAGAATTGGACCCCCTGGTTCAATGTTCCTGAAACATGGTGGGAACTTGGGGAGAGGCTCCAGCAGCTACCCTGCGATTCTGGAGCCTCTCCCTCAAACCCCCTCCCCTCCACCCCCCAGAATACACCCTATGTTTTCGCCATTGACTTCAATGGCCCATAGGATATAATGGGGCCGAACTGCGGGAAACCCCAGCAGCCCTCTGGCCGGAACACCTGGAGCAGTCTTGGGAGGCGGATTGGCAAAAAGCAAAACCAACGGCAAAGGAACTCAAGAGAACTCCAGGATTTGAGCCGGTTCCTCTTCCACAGCCCAAAATGCGACCCACAAACCCTGAGCTTGCTTTTTCTCATTTGCAAGTCTGGCCTCCGCACTCCTTTAACGAGGCAGCCCTGAAGCTTGGGGCGGTGGGAGTTTCTTTGCACGCAGCTTGTGCAGCTGGCTGAGTGCCTCTTCTGCTTGCCCACCTCTCACCTCTGCAACTCATCTTCCACCAGGCATGGAGGAGCCCAACTCGCCCAGGCTTCTTGCCACCTGCTGCCTTGGCCCTCTGGTGCACGGGTGAGTTCCCAAAGTTTGACTCTTCCTCTACAAGTCTCTGGCACTGGAGGTATTCGCCTCCTTCCCTCCTGCCTGCTATGGCTGCATAATTGTGAGAGATTTCTTAACATAGTGTTCCTGCCAGGGAAGCTGGGGACCCTGCCCATGAGTCTCCATTTCATCCTCACAACAACCCTGTGGGGTAGGTTAGGTAGAGAAGGGGAGATTTGGCCCGGGGTCACTCAACTAGCAGAGTGAGAATACAAACCTGGGTCTCCCCACATCAATCCGCAACTCTGGCCACTGTGCAGTGCTGCCTCTACTGATCTGTAATGTTCCAGAGGTGTTGTAATGTAATACTCAGTTTCTCAAACGAGTGTATGCCTGTCTGTTGGTCCACTTAGGAGTCTTGATCCTGGTTGTGTGGTGGGCTAGTTGTGGCAAATGGTAGGGAAGCTCAGTATTTCTGTATACAGTTGTAGGGGCTTTATTGCAATGTGCTATGGCCTGATATTATGTTCTTATTCCAGTGTGGGGTATGTGTGGGGCAATGGAAGCTGAGTGATAGGGTCTCTCCAAGTGATTGCCAGAAGAGAGATGCGTCCTGGTCTTGTGTCTTACAGATAATCTTACAAATAGTCCTTTGCATTTATATCATGCTTTCAACTTTAAAAGGATCATAATGCTGATTGTGTGAACTTAGGCAAATCACGAGAGGTAGAGCAGGAAGGGTTGAATCAGTGCTTAGTTCTTGTGGCCCTTTCTTACACACCCAGGGAAATGCTGATCGCCACTTTGGGACCAGGAAGCAATTTTTCTCCAGGCCAGTTTGGCCCCCAGTGATCCTGGAGGGTTTTTAAAATCATATTCTGGG